>NC_030683.2:77596909-77776909 GCF_000004195.4 Xenopus tropicalis
CAATAGGAGTTGACTTAGGCAAAATGTAACAATCTTTATTTCATTTATGATTTTGAAAAATGTGGTTTTCATGTTCTTAGTTTTCAATTCGGATTGTTTAATAAATGACTAGACTTTAAAATGTGTCTCCACCTAACGCATGAAGACGCGTTTCATGTATATGTATAAAAAACACATAAACGCTCTCGGTATTGTGAGTGTTTATTGGTGTATTTATATAGACCTTTCAGATAAAGCTTACTTAATTTTAACATTTATTCTCCTTTAAATATCATTTTAATAGGTGCTTCTCCTCAGTTTTAATTTAGTCAATTAAAATAGTCTTCACAGGACATTCTTTTCTCCATAATTTTATTTATGCAAATTACTTTTTATGAATATGGAGAAAACTGTTGTTATGAGTTAGACATTTACAGTTATCAGGAAATTATAGTATCTACTTAGGATATACTGTATTACAGCTTTCAATAATGTCCATCTCTGGTACAGAAAAAAAAAAAAAAACATGGGGGTGCTATAAAGATAGCGTAACTATCTCAAAGTCAGGTAGATAAATAAATAGTTCAACCCTATTTGCAACCGAGTTACTTTCTGAGATGCAGTCTTTGCAACTCGATAGATTTGGTCTTTTGACGCATAACACAGATGCCTAGGACTGCGTTGTTTTTGGATTATTGTAGAAAGGTCTGTATTGGCGCCCACTGGTGGATCCTTTCCACTGTTTGGCACACGCGCATTTAGGTTTACTTTGCATGACCGGCCATCTTTTTAGTGGGTAAATGTGGACACACTTGCACATTGGATATTCTGAAGCATGCCCAGTACTATTTCTGCCCTATTGGCAATTTCCGTATACACACTCCAATTCGGCGTACTTGCGGCAGCTATTTATTAGGGATCCATCGGGATGGATTCGGGGGTGCATCCCAACTATTTATACATGATGACCTTTAGTGTTAGTTTGCAAGCTTGAAAGAAGTCCTTTACTGGACAAAACGGGTTGGTCTGAGCTATGCTTTGACATGTTCTAATGAGCGATTGTAATAGACTGAAATCTATAAGTGCAATATTTTATCTTTAAATAGATCATTTTAAACTTACTACACCAGAGAGTGCACCCTTCCATCTGTTTTGCTTTATATATCTCCCTAGTATGTTATGTACAAGCTTCTGCCTCTCATGAGTCACTCAGTGACTGCTTCATCACCTGATAGAGGTATGGATATTATTAAACCATGAGGGATTGTCCCAATTTTACAATTATGTGTGTGCAGGCATCATTTTGAGTTTTATCATTAAAAACCAACCCCTTGATATACGCAATGTAAAAGCTATTTCTGTGAATACAGATATAATCATTGTTAAGTTTAAATTCAATTGCTTTATTGGTCTGGAATAGTAAGTATACACACTTGATATAATCACCATTTTTGTCTGTCTTCTTTCCAAAAGCTACTGGAGAGTATACACGAAAAAACTGGTGGAAGAAGGTGCTGGCAGACAGCCATTGCCAGTTTCCTGCATTGAGTGACCAGTCTGCATCCAGGAGCAACTCCTCAAAGACCTAAATCAAAGGAACAACAATGTCAGACAGAAAAGGGAATTGTATCTTAAGATAAAACACCAAATGGAAAGCACAATGGTGCCTAAGCTGCTTTACTCTTTCTGGACTTAAAAAAAAACAAAACAATTTTGCTTTTATAGTTTTTATTATTACGGGCAGAATCAGTTACTATCTGTATTTATATATTTTTATATTGTTACATGAATGCACAATTTCACAATGACATTTCATAGCACACGCGGATGGAACAAATACTGTAATGAATACAAAATAAATATACAAATTTACACCTCAGAATAGGACACAATGAATTACTCCAGTGCTGTCCAACTGGCGGCCTGCGACCCCCCTCTGTGTGGCCCCCCCACCTGTCTGGCTGCTTTGATGGCTTACCTTTGTGTAAATTTTAAATGGTATCAGTACTGAGATTAACTGGGCCCACCTTAGATTCAGGCTGGAATTGTATTGTTTGAAAATGTAATCACCTGTGTTGTTCACACCTTTTAATCCCTGCATTGCTCACCCCCTGCAGTGTTCACACCTCAGGCTGTAATTACCCACATTGTTCACACCTCAGCTGCATGTGCTGCCTGTGCAGGTAGGCAGGGCAGGGAGGGTAGGTATGGCACACACAGGTAGGGCAAGCAGAGTATGGCACACACAGGTAGGGCAGGCAGAGTATGGCACACACAGGCAGCATAGGGAAGGCATAATATGGCACACACACAGGCAGCATAGGTCAGGCAGAGTATAGCACACACAGACAGGGCAGGCAGAGTATGGCACACACAGGCAGCATAGGGCAGGGAGGGTATGGCACACACAGGCAGCATAGGGCTGGGAGAGTATGGCACACATAGGCAGCATATGGCAGGTAGAGTAGGGCACACACAGGCAGGGTAGGGCAGGCAGCGTATGGCACACATGGGCAGGGTAGGGCAGGCAGAGTATGGCACACACAGGCAGGGTAGGGCAGGCAGAGTATGGCGCACACACAGGCAGCATAGGGCAGGGAGGGTGTGGCACAAACAGGTAACAGGGCAGGCAAAGTGCTGCCTGTGTGTGCCATACTCTGCCTGCCCTATGATGCCTGTGGGAGGTGAACCTAGCAGGGGTTTATTCTGGGAGTTTGTCAGCAGTTGTCACCATTAAATGGTCCCTAAAATGTGTAATTATGTGATGGGGGTTGCTGTGCTATCCACGGGGGAGGTGGAGGCATATGGATTTAAGGGTATGTCTTAACATGACATAATATAATTCTTTCACATATGAATGACAGTTGATATCCCTGCAGTGAGGACCAAGCATTTGCGTTTTTGCTGCACTGCCACCATTGTGATAAAATGGGTGTGGTTTGAAGTGGGTGTGGCTTAAAGGGGGAGTGGTCAAATTGGCTTCCATTAGCAGCCCTCCACCATGTATTCTAGAGAAATTCCTGCCCTCGGCACCGCAGAAGTTGGACAGCACTGCACTACTTGAATAAAGCACTTATCTGATTCAGAATGCTCCAACCATCATCCTCCAACAAAAAACAGACAGCTGCAGACTCTACTAAAAAAAAAATATATATATTCTAATCTAAATTATGAAACATCTATTTATTACTGAAACTTTTTACCAGCTACGATCAACCATTACTGTAGGAATAAGTGAAGAGGAAAAATCTGAAGCAAAAAAAAAAATCTAGTGTAAGTTACCCGTCGCTGTTCAATATTGGATTCTCCATGAGTGAAGTTTTGGGCCATAAGATTTTATGTTAAAGGGATGCCAAGTAAAATTTTTGTTTTGATATTCAATCAGACCTTTTGTCCTTCTTCCCATGATATCCAGAGGTCCCCCCGTGTCAGGAAACAAGCAACAGCATGTCGAGCTAAGTGGTGGATCCATCCTTCAGTTCTTAGCTGTGTCATAATTGCATCTATGAATGGGTAACCCGTTCTACCCTGAGAGAGAAGAATCAAAAACAAAATCAGGGTCAGAGAAATTGCAGAATTTACTCTGATTCAAAGCCCAGTGTTAAACTTATGGCTGGTGTTCCTAACCTAAGGGTAGGGATGTAAAAATAAATCACAGTGATCAAATTGAATGCAAAGTGCATTTTAATAACAGAAGACATATTGAACTGAAGACTTCTGAAGGATTCCCTGAAAATTTTCCCCATGTATATAGAAAGTTACCAGGCTGTCAGTAACCGTCATTTAACAATTGACACATTTATCAATACGGATACCTGTGAATTGTGTATTTCAAACCTGACTCCTAGATGTGCTCTAGATCGGTCTTGTCCAGATGGTTAAATCAACCAGCTGACAGATTTCGCTTGAGCTACAGCCAGTAATATTGGAATAATGAAAGCAGCATTAGAAAGAATCATTGCAGTAGATTTTTACCTGTGATTCTTGACTACCACCTATCTTATTATAATGTGCATCATCAGGGTCGGAGTGGTTCCAGGGGCCCTGCAGGTGCAATCAGCCGGGCGCGTTCTCTAACAACCACCCCCCCCCCCCTTAGGGGCCCCCCTAACCCCCTTCGCAGGGCCCCCACCCGAGTTCCTCCCCCGAGCGCATAAATTTGACGCGCCGGCAAGGGTCGGGATTTTTCCCGGCGTCCCAGTCCGACCCTGTGCATCATTAATGAGTGAGCAAGAAATAAGTGCACCTGTCTCAAAGGAATTTAGACCATTTTGCAATAAAGCCATATTACCTCCAATTTGCCATGCAAATGTTTATACATAGTTTGTTCTTGGTTTGCTTTGCTATATACTCCCCTACATTGTTGTTTAAAGGGGTATACTGCAATCCCTATAATATGATCACTATACAGTACCACACAGAAAGTTAATGATAAAATTGAGGGATATTGGCCTTGAACATAATTGTTCTTGGATAGAGAACTGGCTGAAGGAGAGTGGTGGTAAACAGCATTTTGTGTTGTTAGTATAGTACCGCAGGGGTCAGTCCTTGGTCCTTTGCTTTTTAGCTTGTTTATAAATGACCTGGAGGTGGGCATAGAAAGTACTGTTTCTATTTTTGCTGACAATACTAAATTGTGCAAAACTAGTTCCATGCAGGATGCTGCCACATTGCAGAGCTTCAGTATTGAAAAGTGCAAAGTTATGCACTTTGGTTGATATAATATAAATTCTACTAAAGCTGGAGAGAGTGCAGAGATGTGCAACTAAACTGGTAAAGGGGATGGCAGATTTAAACTATGAGGTTAAACCGTCAAGGTTGGGGTTGTTTTCTCTGGAAAAAAAGGCGATTGCAAGGGGGACATGATTACTCTGTACAAGTACATTAGAGGGGTAGCGCACCAGAGGCCACCCCTTTAAATAAGAGGAACTTTCAATTGAAGCACAGTCTTCAATTGGAGCACAATCCCTTTTATACTTAAAGGACGGTACCAACTGTACAACAGGCATTGCTCCTCCCAAATAGTTTCTCTTGGAGTCACAGACTATCCATCTAAGAGGAAGGTAAAGCAAAAAGCTAAACATAATTGTTAAGAACTGCTGGGTCAACCTCTTTGCCCACCAAGTCGGTGGCCAAATTGGGATAATTTTGACCATGCCAATGGTCAGATCAAATGCAAGGCCTGTGCAGACTATACAAATAGTGCGGAAGCAGTTCCTTTGCCCACTTATTGCTTTTCTTTGTTGGCAACAACAGTCTAAATAATTGAGAGAACTAAAACACCTGGCATGCTTGGTATATCCAAACCAGTCGGTCAATAAGATTTTCAGAATTTTAATATGTAATATGTGGGTATACTTTAGGCTTTAAAACTAGCATCCATATCCATACTTTTCTGTTACAATAATGTTACTCGAGCTTTCTTTGGTACAGGTACCAAAAGAGTAACATTACTGTAACAGAAAAGTATGGATATAGATTCTATATTCCAGAATGCTTGAGACCTGGGGTTTTTCTAAAAATAGATCTTTGGATCACCATACCTTAAGTCTGATAAAAAATACTTTGAAACATTAACCCTTTAAGTGCCAGCCGAATTCGTCATTTCAGTTCCCCCCAGTGCCAGACGTTTTGTGAACATTCTGTGCTCTCTCAATGTAGGGGCTTTTATTGGGGGCAGGGTTAAGTTTAGGTAGGCAAACTATACATTGTTTTTTTCAGGAGAACCTGAGCTTTCCAAATCTACCTGAGTTTTTGTGTATTTCCACTTCTGGAACAAGATTTAGAGCTTGAAATACAAAAAAAAAAAAGAAAAAATGCAATTTTTCATGATATAAGGATTTCTACCAGAAACACATTTTATTTTATGGACAAAAATTCAACTGATTTGGAAAGCCTCATGTCTCCCGAACGTGCCAATACCTGATATGTATAGTTTTATTGAGATTTCTGACTTCTATAGATCAAAAACTCCCAGCAGTAAATTACTAAATTTTCAAAGCATTACAGCAGAATACGGCACACTTTACATTCCAAAGCCAAAAATCCTGGAACATTAGGTTTACCCCAGGAAACCATACATTTTTGAAAACTACACATTCTGACGAATCCGAAATGGGTAACTATGTCTTCCAACTCCTAAGTACCAAACGGCAATGCTTTACTGAATTTAGCATTTTCTATAAAAAATTATGAAAATTCTAAAAAATCACCTCAAATCTTCCATTTTCAAGCACCTTATCTCCCACATAACATTAGGTACGAAGAAAACACACCCTAAATATAAAAGCCAGGGGTCCACTGAACAGTTTGATGCCCATTGCGCATAGGAACACCAATGTATCTGGCATTTAGAGACCCCATAAGGAAGTTAGTGCATACAAATTGCCCAGGAGATCTCTTTAGCTACTGAAAATTCAACACGTTTACTGCATTTTCTGTGGGGTAAAAACCCAAAAAAATACATTGACCCCCCAAAACCATATAGTTTTGGAAAGTACACATTCGGGCGAATTCAAAATTGGTACCCATGTCTTTCTACTCCAAACTACAGAGTCGCACTGCTTTCCCAAAATTGCTAGTTTTGGTGAAATACCTGAAAATCACATCAAATCTTCCACTTTCAAGCACCTTATCTCCCACATAACATTAGGTACCAAGAAAACACACCCTAAATATGAAAGCCAAGGATCCGCTGAACAGTTTGATGCCCATTGTGCATAGGATCAGCACTGTATCTGGCATTTAGAGACCCCATAAGGACGTCAGTGCATAGAGATTGCCCCAGAGGTCTCTTTAGCTACTGAAAATTCAACACGTTTACTGCATTTTCTGTGGGGTAAAAACACAAAAAAATACATTGACCCCCCAAAACCATATATTTTTGGAAAGTACACATTCGGGCGAATTCAAAATTGGTACCCATGTCTTTCTACTCCAAACTACAGAGTCGCAGTGCTTTCCCAAAATTGCTAGTTTTGGTGAAATACCTGAAAAACACATCAAATCTTCCACTTTCAAGCACCTTATCTCCCACATAACATTAGCTACCAAGAAAACACACCCGAAATATGAAAGCCTAGGGTCCGCTGAACAGTTTGATGCCCATTGTGCATAGGATCAGCACTGTATCTGGCATTTAGAGACCCCATAAGTACGTCAGTGCATAGAGATTGCCCCAGAGGTCTCTTTAGCTACTGAAAATTCAACACGTTTACTGCATTTTCTGTGGGGTAAAAACACAAAAAAATACATTGACCCCCCCAAAACCATATATTTTTGGAAAGTACACATTCGGGCGAATTCAAAATTGGTACCCATGTCTTTCTACTCCAAACTACAGAGTCGCAGTGCTTTCCCAAAATTGCTAGTTTTGGTGAAATACCTGAAAATCACATCAAATCTTCCACTTTCAAGCACCATATCTCCCACATAACATTAGGTAACAAGAAAACACACCCTAAATATGAAAGCCTAGGGTCCGCTGAACAGTTTGATGCCCATTGTGCATAGGATCAGCACTGTATCTGGCATTTAGAGACCCCATAAGGACGTCAGTGCATAGAGATTGCCCCAGAGGTCTCTTTTAGCTACTGAAAATTCAACACGATTACTGCATTTTCTGTGGGGTAAAAACACACAAAAATACATTGACCCCCCAAAACCATATATTTTTGGAAAGTACACATTCGGGCGAATTCAAAATTGGTACCCATGTCTTTCTACTCCAAACTACAGAGTCGCAGTGCTTTCCCAAAATTGCTAGTTTTGGTGAAATACCTGAAAATCACATCAAATCTTCCACTTTCAAGCACCATATCTCCCACATAACATTAGGTACCAAGAAAACACACCCTAAATATGAAAACCAAGGGTCCACTGAACAGTTTGATGCCCATTGTGCATAGGATCAGCACTGTATCTGGCATTTAGAGACCCCAAAAGGAAGTTAGTGCATACAAAGTGTATACACTGCAATATAAGCTACCGGCATGTGCATTATGCGGCATAAGACCCCCTAACAGTAAGGAGACCCTAGAAAACTATACATTTTCCGAAAGTACACAATCTGACAAAACAAAAATGGGTAAATACATCTTTCTACTGCAAACTACCAAACTACAAAGCTATGCTAAACAGAACGATTTTTTTGACATTTCTGAAAATTGTCACAAAGCTTGCATTTTACCCCATTATGTACCCCCACATTTTGTACCGTATCAACATGAAACATTCTAAATATGAACACAAGGGGTCTACTGAACAGTTTGATGCCCTATATGCATAGATTTACCAAACTATGTGGGGTACAGGGGCACCCAAGTAAAAATAGTGCATATGAATTTTCACATAAGATGCTTCGGCTCATGCAGTTTTTGCACCCGGTATGTGTATTATGTGCCATACGACCACCTAACAGTAAGGAGACCCTAGAAAACCATATATTTTCCGAAAGTACACATTCTGACAAAACAAAAATGGGTAAATACATCTTTCTACTACAAACTACCAAACTACAAAGCTATGCTAAACAGAACGTTTTTTATGACATTTCTGAAAATTGTCACAAAGCTTGCATTTTACCCCATTATGTACCCCCACATTTTGTACCGTATCAACATAAAACATTCTAAATATGAATGCCAGGGGTCTACTGAATAGTTTGATGCCCTATATGCATAGATTTACCAAACTATGTGGGGTACAGGGGCACCCAAGTAAAAATAGTGCATATGAATTTTCACATAAGATGCTTCGGCTCATGCAGTTTTTGCACCCGGTATGTGTATTATGTGCCATACGACCACCTAACAGTAAGGAGACCCTAGAAAACCATATATTTTCCGAAAGTACACATTCTGACAAAACAAAAATGGGTAAATACATCTTTCTACTACAAACTACCAAACTACAAAGCTATGCTAAACAGAACGGTTTTTATGACATTTCTGAAAATTGTCACAAAGCTTGCATTTTACCCCATTATTTACCCCCACATTTTGTACCGTATCAACATAAAACATTCTAAATATGAATGCCAGGGGTCTACTGAACAGTTTGATGCCCTATATGCATAGATTTACCAAACTATGTGGGGTACAGGGGCACCCAAGTAAAAATAGTGCATATGAATTTTCACATAAGATGCTTCGGCTCATGCAGTTTTTGCACCCGGTATGTGTATTATGTGCCATACGACCACCTAACAGTAAGGAGACCCTAGAAAACCATATATTTTCCGAAAGTACACATTCTGACAAAACAAAAATGGGTAAATACATCTTTCTACTACAAACTACCAAACTACAAAGCTATGCTAAACAGAACGGTTTTTATGACATTTCTGAAAATTGTCACAAAGCTTGCATTTTACCCCATTATTTACCCCCACATTTTGTACCGTATCAACATAAAACATTCTAAATATGAACGCCAGGGGTCTACTGAACAGTTTGATGCCCTATATGCATAGATTTACCAAACTATGTGGGATACAGGGGCACCCAAGTAAAAATAGTGCATATGAATTTTCACATAAGATGCTTCGGCTCATGCAGTTTTTGCACCCGGTATGTGTATTATGTGCCATACGACCACCTAACAGTAAGGAGACCCTAGAAAACCATATATTTTCCGAAAGTACACATTCTGACAAAACAAAAATGGGTAAATAAAACTTTCTACTGCAAACTACCAAACTACAAAGCTATGCTAAACAGAACTGTTTTTGTGACATTTCTGAAAATCGTCACAAAGCTTGCATGTTGCCCCATTATGTACCCCACATTTAGTAACGTACCAACATAAAACACTCTAAGTATGAACGCCACTAGTCTACTGAACAGTTTGATGCCCAATATGAATAGATTTACCAAACTATGTGGGGTACAGAGGATGCCAAATTGAAATACAGCAGACAAAATGTCCATGTGCAAAGACAAGTAACAAAGAACAATGTAAAAAGCAATAACATTGATAAAGATAAAAAAAAAATCACTAAAATCATTTTTTTTTTTTTGCCTAATAATATCTGCGGGCAGAATAACAGTTTGAGTATTTTGGCTAGGGCAAATAAGTTTTACAGACAAAGTCAAGCAAACAACAACTATGCATAACTGAAAATGCTATAAAATGGCTAAACATGCAGTAAAATACCCAAAAATCCACCAAAATCACAGAAAATGTAGTAGAAACACCAAAATAATACACAAAAGGTATTGCGCAGTGCGGTTAGCGAAAACACTATCCGCAATGGCAATAAAACATTTTTTTCAGGCAAGAATAAAAACGATGCGATTAGAAAAAAAAAAATAATTACAAAATTACATAAGTGTGTAAGTGTGTGTGTACATGTGTGTAAAATGTGTTTTGTGTGCATGTGTGCGAGTGTGCAACCAAGTGTGAGTTTTCTCTAAGTGCTGTAAGTGATGAATGTTTGAAAACCTCCCAAAAATGCATGTGTGTGTGTGTAAGTGTGAGTATAAGTGTGTATTAGTGTAATAAATGTGTGATTGTGTGTTTGTGTGTGTATTTGCCACTTACTTGGGGTCTAGAAGATCAGGATCTGCAGGAGAAACTCGATCTGGCACAGCAGCATCAGCCCATGTGAGGGGGCGGGGCAGGAAGCAGGGGGGCCAGAGGGGGAAGCTGCGGAAGGGAGAGGAGCTGCACAGAAAGCCACGTGGATGGCAGGTAAGTCCCATGGGGCCCCTGGGTGATCGCTACCCAGGGGCCACTCGTTCCCCACCTCTGACTATTGTCTGGAGGCTGGGGAACGAGTGGGGAGCGAAGGAATGGCTTGAAAAGCCATTCCTCCGCTCCCAAAACCGGAAGTGCAGCAGGACGTAGAATCTACGTTCTGTGGCACTTTGGTCCTTTGATACACAGGACGTAGATTCTACGTCCTGTGGCACTAAAAAGGTTAAATAAAACCAATAGGGTTGTTTACCAACAAAATGGTACTGCATGGGAGAAGATTTGGAGCTTTTTGGATACCAGGTTTCCAGATAAGGAATCCCATATCTGTAGATGAAATGCATTATAAAACTAAAAATGAGGTTGTAAAAAGTACTTACAATATTTGTAAATATGAACTCTCTTACATTAAAGGGTTGGTTCACCTTTAAGTTAACTTTTAGTATGTTATACAATTGCCTATCCTAAGCAACTTTCAATTGGTCTTTATTATTTTTTTTTATCTATTTGCCTTTTTCTTTTAACTCTTTGTAGCTTTCAAACAGGGATCACTGGCCCCAGGAGCCAACAAACCATTGCTCTGTGAGGCTGCAGTTTTATTGTTACTTTGTATTATTTGTTTATCTAATCAGCTTCTCTTCTATTAATTAACCATATTCTCATTCAAACTGCTCTCTAGTTGTTAAGGTAATTTGGACCCTAGCAACCAGATAACTGCTGAAAACGCCAAACTGCAGAGCTGCTGAACAAAAAATTAAATAACTAAAAAACTACAAATAAAAAATGAAGACCAATTGCAAACTGTTTTAGAATATTACTCTCTACATCAGACTAAAAGTTACATCAAAGGGAACAACCCCTTTAAGTGCACAGTAGTAAAGCTATGAAAATAACGTTACAATTTTTTCTCAGTTACCAGGGGGCAGACCCTGCAACTCTGTCTCCGGAAAAGAATATGGCCATAGGCCAGCCAAGTATACGTCCCCTGTAGCAAAAGCATGACTGGAGTCCATTAGATTACTGTGTTATTAGTAGGGACAACAAATAGAACCACACCAAGCCCCTAGGTAATCACAGATGCACAACACATGTAAAGTAATGACCAGGGTTTGGGGGGGGGAGGGTTAGAAGCATTGCTAAGGAAAATAGAATGAAGCATGCCGTTTTACTAGGATTTTAGTGAAGCGCCAATCTATCAAATCCAATTTTCTTATTACAAGAAAGTATCCTTTAAAACACACAGAGGCACCTTTACCCTCCCCTACCAAACTCCTGTGTGAACCCAGTGGCTGCCATGTTTGCCTTTATATTTGATGTCATAACCTGCACAGCTCTGATCACCAATCAGCAGCAAGGACACTGTAGCTGTCCTGGCTTTTAATGTGCATGCCCCAGCTTAGCGATAAGAGCAGTAGAGTTTGACAAAACTTGAAGTGTTAGTTCATTCTAAATTACCCTTTCGAAAAGAAGGGCCTGCATAATTTTTATAGCAGAAAAGAGGACCAAGAAAGAACAACGAGATGTATCATTTTGAGTACACAAGTGGGAGAGATGAGTGATTATACACCAGGGGTGTGCAAACTACGGCCCGCTAGCCTTTTCAATCCGGCCCGCCGACTCCGGCCCTTGTGATTTCTGATGGTAGGCCTGAGCGTAACGCTGGCCCGGCCCGGGCCGCCTGTAAGTCAATATGGCCCCTGAGCCAAAAAGTTTGCCCACCCGTTTGCCTGTGGTATACCCAGTGTTGGATACTATTGTAAATAATAAGGATCAAATACTTAAAGGAGACGGAAAATCATTTTGGCATTTTACTGCCAATAGATTTGCCACATTAGTGCCACCTAGAATACTATATTTATTCAGCAGAAAGTTTTACTATACCTGAGTAAAGAGCCCTAGAAGCTCCCTCTGATAGCAGCTGCCATTTTAGCTTGGTCTTGGTAGCTTCCTGCTGCAGTTATAGCCGTTGGAAGCTCAGATCACACATTCCTAAGGGTGGGGAAAGCGAGTTCTTATGGGAGGTGTAGAGGGGAGCGACCTGAGCAAACTCAAGCCCCAAACCTGAAGGAGCCCTAAGAGAGAGGAAGTCTGATACCGAAGAACATGTTCCCAAAAAAGGAGAAAAGAAATCCTGTGTTTCTTTTGATAGAGGACTTAGCGCAGTGTTTCTGTGAGTGCTTATGGCTATATTTACATAGACCTTTCTGATAAAAGTTTACTTAGTTTTTACCTTTCCTTCTTGTTTAACTGACTGTTTTGCCTATCTGCTAAGTCTCTAATTGTCTACTTGCCACTGATGTATGTATGTATAACTTTATTTATAAAGTGCCACAAGGGTACGCAGCGCTGTACAATCTTACAATATACAAAATTACACACAGGGAGGACAAGTGTTAAATAAATACAATAAATAAGTATAAATACACAGGGAGTAAGTGCTATGTGGTATGAGACACAGTAGGAAGGAGGTAGCCCTGTAGAGCTTACAATCTAAGTGGTTGGGTAACCATACAGGCACAAATCGGAAGGTAAGAGTGTGCTAGGTATGGGCATTTGCCTCTAAGTGCAGGACTAGGCAAAATAATGTTTTAGTGCTCCAGAAGGTAGCATCTGAGTTTTACCTTAAAGAGAGTAGGTGAGTGTTCCCTACGGAGGGATTCAGGGATAGAGTTCCAGAGGTAAGGAGCAGCGAGATAAAAAGGTTTAAGACGAGAAAGCGCAGTGGGTGTGGATGGTGTAAAAAGACGGAGGCTCTGAGAGGAGCAGAGGAGACAACCAGGAACGTGCAGAGAGACCAGTGAAGAAATGTAGTGAGGAGCAGAGGAGTGAAGGGCTTTGAATGTTAGAAGGATTTTGTATGCTATCCTTGGCTTAACAGGCAGCCACGCTAGAGAGCTTAAATGAGGCTGAGCAGGTTCCCTCTTATGAGAGAGCAGGAGGATCCTGGCAGCAGAGTTTAAGGTTGATTGCGGGGGAGAGAGGTGGGAGTCTGGGAGGCCAGTTAGTAGGATATTGCAGTAATCTAAACGGGAAAAGATAAGGGCATGGATTAGTGTTTTAGCTGTTCCTTGTGAAAGAAAGGGGCATATATGGGGCAATGCTGCGGAGGAAAAAGCTGCAGGTTTTTAATATGGTTAGAGAAGGAGAGGGGCTGGTCAAAGACGACCCCAAAGCAGCGTGCTGAATTAACAGGGTTAATGGTCATGCCGTCAGTAGTGATGGTGAAAGGAGGAGAAGGGCTAGGTTTGGGTGAGAAGACCATGAGCTCTGTTTTAGCTAGGTTAAGTTGGAGGTGGTGTTGGTTCATCCAGGAGGAGATAGGCAGGAGGCAGTAACAATCTGGGTTTGAACATCAGAGGTTAATGCAGGGGTGTCTAAATATTTCTGGATGTCATCTGCATATAAGTGATATTTAAGACCAAAAGAATGTCACCTAAAGAGAGAGTGTACAGGGAGAACAGTAAAGGACCAAGCACAGAGCCCTGAGGCACCCCCACACTAAGGGTAGAAGATTTGTTAGCAAGAACAACAGAGAAGGAGCAGTTAGAGAGATAGGGAGAGAACCAGGATGCAGCCTGATCCCGGATACCCAGAGAAGAGAGAATTTGCATAAGGACAGAATGGTCGACAGTATCAAAAGCAGAGGAAAGGTCCAGGAGAATGAGGACTGTGTCCTTTGGCCTTGGCAGTCTGGAGTTCATTTGCCACTCTACATAAGGCCGTCTCGGTGGAGTGCGCAGCCCGAAAACCAGACTGCATAGGGTCCAGCAGATTATGGGTACAGAGGAAGTTAGTGACACGGGAGAAGACAAACGTTCCAGGAGTTTAGAGGCTAGGGGCAGGAAGGAGATGGAACAGTAGTTAGAAAGGCAGGACGGGTCCATTGTAGACTTTTTAAGAATGGGGTTGACACAAGCTTGTTTGAATAGAGAGGGAAAAGTACCAAAAGCCAGAGAGGAATTGAATATGTGGGTAAGAGCTGGAGTAAGAGCAAGGGCACACTGTTTTAGTAGCGATGAGGGCATAGGATCCAGTGAGCAGGTAGTAGGCAGAGATGAACAGAGAAGCTGAGAAACTTCAGACTCTGTTACAAGATCAAAGGAGCTGAATACGGAAGGAGGAGATTTGGGAAGGTTAAGATTACCGGTATTTGAAGGTTGGGAAAATTGTTTGCGGATAGAATCGACTTTGCTTTTAAAGAAGTCAGCAAAGTCTGCTTTGTGAAGTGACTCAGTCATTGATTTCAGCTTGAAAGTTTCTATTTATACATATTAACTAATATTACTGCCAAGGAAATCAATGTTTTCTGCTTTTTAGACAGTTTCTCATATAGAGTTTTTTTAATAATGTTTTAATGTACAGTGGCTTGCAAAAGTATTTGGCCCCCTTGAACTTTTCCACATTTTGTCACATTACAGCCACAAACATGAATCAATTTTATTGGAATTCCACGTGAAAGACCAATACAAAGTGGTGTACACGTGAGAAGTGGAACGAAAATCATACATGATTCCAAACATTTTTTACAAATAAATAACTGCAAAGTGGGGTGTGCGTAATTATTTAGCCCCCTTTGGTGTGAGTGCAGTCAGTTGCCCATAGACATTGCCTGATGAGTGCTAATGACTAAATAGAGTGCACCTGTGTAATCTAATGTCAGTACAAATACAGCTGCTCTGTGACGGCCTCAGAGGTTGTCTAAGAGAATATTGGGAGCAACAACACCATGAAGTCCAAAGAACACGCCAGACAGGTCAGGGATAAAGTTAGAGAAATTTAAAGCAGGCTTAGGCTACAAAAAGATTTCCAAAGCCTTCAACATCCCACGGAGCACTGTTCAAGCGATCATTCAGAAATGGAAGGAGTATGGCACAACTGTAAACCTACCAAGACAAGGCCGTCCACCTAAACTCACAGGCTGAACAAGGAGAGCGCTGATCAGAAATGCAGCCAAGAGGCCTATGGTGACTCTGGACGAGCTGCAGAGATCTACAGCTCAGGTGGGGGAATCTGTCCATAGGACAACTATTAGTCGTGCACTGCACAAAGTTGGCCTTTATGGAAGAGTGGCAAGAAGAAAGCCATAGTTAACAGAAAACCATAAGTCCCGTTTGCAGTTTGCCACAAGCCATGTGGGGGACACAGCAAACATGTGGAAGAAGGTGCTCTGATCAGATGAGACCAAAATTGAACTTTTTGGCCAAAATGCAAAACGCTATGTGTGGCGGAAAACTAACACTGTACATCACTCTGAACACACCATCCCCACTGTCAAATATGGTGGTGGCAGCATCATGCTCTGGGGGTGCTTCTCTTCAGCAGGGACAGGGAAGCTGGTCAGCGTTGATGGAAAGATGGATGGAACCAAATACAGGGCAATCTTGGAAGAAAACCTCTTGGAGTCTGCAAAAGACTTGAGACTGGGGCGGAGGTTCACCTTCCAGCAGGACAATGACCCTAAACATAAAGCCAGGTCAACAATGGAATGGTTTAAAACAAAACATATCCATGTGTTAGAATGGCCCAGTCAAAGTCTAGATCTAAATCCAATCGAGAATCTGTGGCAAGATCTGAAAACTGCTGTTCACAAACGCTGTCCATCTAATCTGACTGAGCTGGAGCTGTTTTGCAAAGAAGAATGGGCAAGGATTTCAGTCTGTAGATGTCCAAAGCTGGTAGAGACATACCCTAAAAGACTGGCAGCTGTAATTGCAGCAAAAGGTGGTTCTACAAAGTATTGACTCAGGGGGCTGAATAATTACGCACACCCCACTTTGCAGTTATTTATTTGTAAAAAATGTTTGGAATCATGTATGATTTTCGTTCCACTTCTCACGTGTACACCACTTTGTATTGGTCTTTCACGTGGAATTCCAATAAAATTGATTCTTGTTTGTGGCTGTAATGTGACAAAATGTGGAAAAGTTCAAGGGCGCCGAATACTTTTGCAAGCCACTGTATATTGATTGTTGAGTGATTAATTGAATTAGGTATTTTTATTTAGAGAATTAAATAATTTTAAGGTAAATTTTATTGAAATATACCGATTACAGAAAACACAGCATATTTTTATTTTAGTGTTGTTTTAACTTTACCCAGTTAGGTTTGTATTAGCTGCTACTGGTCCTTAACAATGTAGGGTCACTGTATTAATCCTCTTTGGGAATAGACTCTTCAAAAGAACCAGTGGAGAATAATGCCCTTTCTAAAAGATGGGCAGGCTAAACTGCTTACTGAAACACAAGTAAACCCTCTGAAAATGTATAACGGTTTATGTCAACTTGTAGATTACAAATATTGACAAAATTCCACCAAATATAAATCTTTTCTAATTCTTAGCGGGCACTAAGAGGTTATAAATTGTTTTGGTTTTCTTAAAACCTTTTCCTTCATATTAAGCCATTCCATTTTCCATTATATGCACATCAGAAATCTTAAATGACCAAGAGTCATCTGGGTTCCTATATGCAAGTGTTGCATTAGAAAGCTTTTTACAAGTGCAACATTGTGAAATGATCTTAACATACCCAGGTCAGTGGCTATAGACACTAGAAAAGTAAAACACTAAATGCAGGGACAGCAAGCCCTGTACTTTATGCCAGTTGTAGCATGGCATCAAATTCAATATCCTGCCCTGTCCCAAAAATCCCCCACAAACAAGGGTTCTGAAGACTAAGTGCAGGGTCGCAGGGCCATTCATTACATAAATATAATTTTACATGGGGCAATGTATGTCGTTTATGCTTAGTTCTGACTTTTGTTCTTTCTACAGCCTCTAATGCTAGTATTGTAATTGTATCTCGTCAGGTTTTGTGCATCAGCAGAGCTTTAAATGCATTCCAGTTAAGTATTTTTGCCACAGAGAGAATTAAATATGAATACCTCACTCCAGGCCTGAAGGTGCTCTTTGTTGTTGCCCCAGTCAACCTGAACACAAACGGTGTTTCCTTCCATCTTATTAAAGTTAGGAATTCCTACACCTGCCGTGTAAAAAAACTCACGCCACAGCAGCTGCCCATGAAGAGACACTGGAGGGTCAGAATGTTTCTTCTAAAAACAAATGGAAATATAACAGTACATTAGTAAAATGTTCTACACTCCAGCTTTAAAGTCTTACTCCCAAAAATTAAAATATTGCAAATTCCAAAATAAAATTCCAGCATAAAAAGCATACATTTGTATGATTGGCTTTTTTTGGTGCCTTATGTTTTCTAATACCTTCAATGGGTTATACAAAGTCTGAAGTGGTGTGAATTATGACATTTCTGCAGCCATGGTGTTAAATTATGTGTAACTAGAAAGAATAGAGTAGAGTTTTCAACAAGCAGCAACCAAGTGTCTCAGGTAAGCCACTTATAATAAGCCACCCAATGGTGGATGCGTAACATTTTTCAAATAGTTGAAAAAAAAAAAACAAAAAAACAAAATGAATGATGACCAATTGCAAAATTGCTAGGAATAGGACATTCTATAACATACTAAAAGTTACTGCAAAGGTGACTCTCCCCTTTAACAAAATAGACCAAGTGGCTCTTTCTTTACTGCTAGCTGTTCTCTAATTAGCAAATAAACTATGGGCCCTATGGAATACAGATTGTAAGCTATACTGGTGAAGACTGATATGAATGATAATCTCTGTAAAAGGTGTGCAGAATGTGTTGGTACTAAATAAACAGTAATAACAGTAATAATACCTAAACTACATAACAAGCTTGTGCATAAGCAAAAATTGTTCCTCTTCTGCCTAACAATTAGTTTAGCTTTCATTAAATAAACACACATGTTCTGCTAATATGGATAACATCTTGCTCACCCCCTGGTAAATTTCTGCTATTCTCCACCAAAAGGTCCGAGCAGAGAGGCAGCCAAATTTCACATATGGGCTCAAAACAGTAGTGCTGGGGGTCAGAGAGTTTGGCTCCGTCTCTGGCTTCTTGAAGTTGCACACCCAGGTCTGAAAAGTGAAGTAAATGTTTTACATATGCATTGCATTTAGCCATGGAGTTTAACATTTTTTAAAAAAAAAAAAATCCTTTTTATAACCAATAATAAAAAACCCTTTTGTACCGTTCATGCACATGACCTTATTGTTACATTGTGGAGGTGATTAGTAATGTGTTAAAGTTTGGTTCGAGTAATGTGGAGTTTAAGTACATAGAAGAGCACTAAGGGGTGCAAAGCATGCCTCTTAGTGCTCATTCAAGCATTATTTCTTCTCCTGCTCTAGATGTGCGCTACATGTTTGATCAAATACAAAATCTAGCCTAAGTTGCAGACAACAGAATCAAGGGGCACAGGCCAGAACTGTTCCTAAAAAGATTCTTTCCTGATTTCTATGGCATAGATTTATTACTAAATTACACTGTGTACTTTGCAAATAATTCACACTACCAGCTACAATTTTATTTTTGAACCAATAAATGTATTTTTTTTAGTTGTAATATTGGTGTGTAGACAGCCATCTCAGGTTATTGTGTCTGTGCTTTAACCTAAAGCCAGCACTTCACAATGCAACTACTTTCAGATAAGATATTGCATTTCCAACTTAACATCTAAAGAGTCATGGCTGGACTTGGGTGTTTTTCTACTGAGCACTACTCAGCATAGTGAGCAAGCTAGTACACTCGCTTATTATGGGATGCCCACACTGGAAGTGCAAAAGTCACCTAAAGCACAGCACCTATTTCTTAAAAAAGTGATAGCTTTACAGAACCCAGTAAAAAGTATCCAGCATGATAATATACTTCTCGTGTGTTAGTTTAATTATTTGGGGCAAGCTCCAAATGGAAAAAATGAGTTTCACTTTACTGACCGTTCTCTTCATGTGGAGTTCCAGTCTGCTCAAAGCCTCACTCTCTCCTCCTGGATACAAGCGAGGTCCAAGTTTCAAAGAATCCTGGCCCAGCTCCTCTAATGTGGGCACACCATATTTTTCATTGTATGAGGATTTCCATAAAGTACAGCAATCTGGAAAAAGCAGTGTTAAAGGACAATGAAAGGTTAATATAAATTAAAAGTAAGTCTAAAGGCATTCTTTTTAAGCACTTACTGCATATCTAAATTCCCAGATCCCCTGCTTGCTTCTCTGAGATATGGTGCTGGCAGCCTACAGCAGTGTGAAGACTACAGTGACATCACTGAAACCTCTCTTCCCTTCCTGTAGGCTGCCAGCGGCAGCCTTCCTATTCTCTGAGCATGTGTGTAACTTGATCCTGTCTGCTGTTCTGAGCTACACATGCCCACCAGCTAATCAGAAGCGGATCTGGCAGAGGGGAGGGGGGGGAGGGAACGAAACACATGTGCAGTATGAAGCAAGGAGTGAAAGGAAGGGAGAATACCTTTTTAGAGATGGCTGCCTGTTCTAGAAAATGTGAAGTAAGTGTGACTGAGTAAATATTTGATTAGGTGAGCCAAAAGTGTGGCGTTTTTACTAAACAATAGGAGGAATATTGGGCAGTATGCTTTTTAAATTTTGACTTGCATTCTCCTTTAAACAAAACAACAAATACTGCTAGAATTCTACTTTCAAGGCTAAAATGAAGCAGTGAGTGTCAGCCTATCCTGCCAGGAGGCCAATATATTATTTGTACAGTTACAGAAAATTTCTAGAGAACAGAATATTCTCTCATTTTTGTTGATCTGCATTTTTAAATTGGAATGTTAATTATTGTTGAATGCTAAATCTGCCTTAGAACTGGGATGCTCACACTTTACCAACTTGGGATATACATCACTTAATCTGTTGGGTGTATGACCTGGCACAGGAGGCTATTTCAGGTATTGTTTCACAATTTAAAAAAAATCAGGTGTTTTTAAGGCGCTTAATCATATTTTGACATGCACGTATTCCGTTGGGATTATGTAATAAAGGTATTTAAACACAAAACTGCTAAAAATAGTTCTTTCCATAGTGCAGAGATTCACTGAAAAGCACAGGCATTTCGAGTTCCAGAATTCACTTCACAATAGATGACTCTGGGCCTACTGATTCTTGTGGTTTTGATTTTAATCTGTGGAATCAAAAAACACATTTATTTTTGGAATTTCATATAGTGTTTATGCACCATTTTTAGTCCAACTGAATGAGCATGCCAAAAGGGGGGATTTTTTTCCTTTAAAGGAGAAGGAAAGGTAAAAACTAAGTAAGCTTCATCAGAAA
This sequence comes from Xenopus tropicalis, assembly GCF_000004195.4. NCBI lineage: Eukaryota > Metazoa > Chordata > Amphibia > Anura > Pipidae > Xenopus > Xenopus tropicalis. The sequence goes on from NC_030683.2 coordinate 77,617,743, forward strand.
GGTCTATGTAAATGAAGCCATGCATGCTCACAGAAAAGCAGTCCTCTATCAAAAGAAACACAGGATTTATTTTCTTCTTTTGTGTATACATGTTCTTCTGTGTCAGACTTCCTCCTCAGAAAAATCCTTTAGGGCACAGCACAAGTCTACTGAGTCTGCTCCTCTCTCCCCCACTCCATCCTCTCAACACTTCCCCCCTCCCAACTGTGCTGTGTAATCTGAGCTACCAGCAGCCATAGTTGTAGCATGAAAGCTAAAATGGCAGCTGCTATCTTAAATAAGCAGAGGGAGCTTCTAGGCTGTTTACTCAGGTATTGTAAAACTTTCTGGAGAACAAATATACAGTTCTAGCTTGCACTGTTGTGATATTTCCTTCTCCTATAAAATAAACTTGACAGTGGTATTGCAAGACCGTTTCCAACTTAAATTTTAGATTAACTTTGACTTGATTACCCTAGTCACAAAACTAGTGGGCCTGAGAGATAAGCAATAAAAATAAGAAGACTGATACAAATTAATTATTTTGTTTTCCATGACCATCAACAACCTATCAATTCCAGGTTGGAAAGAAGAAAAATTGAAAAACCATAAAAAAAATAAAAAGCAAAGTTGCTTAGAATGGGTCTACATATAACATACTTAAAGTTGACTTAAAGGTGGACATCCCTAAATGAACAGCAGCCATTTCTGAAGCTATTGTATGGGAGGTACGCATAAGGGTGATCTAATAGAGTTTTTGAGGCCAGTTTTAAACTAATGTCATCTACTATGCAGAACTGCCTTTTATACATCCTTGCCATCCAAGTACCATTAGTTAAGAAATTCTACTCAAGGCACATTATCAGCAGGTCACAATATTTTACTTATGTGCTAAGGCTTCTCATAAAGATATGTAGGTAGCTTACAATGGGTTTCTCTATGCAATAAAAGGTACCTTTCATGTTCTCCTGAGTTGGCACCTGTACAGGGCGCTTTGGGGGACCCAACAAGGCTAATACAGTCTGGAAACGGACATAGGTCAAAGGGGGTTTTCCATTGTTTTCAGCTATTATCCTATATTATAGAAAGTGCACTGCTTGACATTGAAAACAAACGAAAAAAACATACAATTCTTTTGCTGTTCTGTCCACAAGACATTACATAAATCAATAATAAATTCTTCAAAACTACATCTATATAGTAAAAAGCCATTAATAGTTTTATAGTTGAGCAGTAATGAAGCATAATCAGGCATAATCCATTGTTTAAGAAGCAATAATCACCTGACCTGTAGGTGCAGATTACTGTAGAAATTATTTTGAGCATCTTGTCATCTGTAAAGCAGGAACACTCAAGGAATCTCACAATACTCAAAATATGAGTTTGCACTACTGAATTACTGTTCTGTCATATTTCTGCCTTACCTTGCCACCATCCTTTATTATTTGCCCACCACCCTTTTCCCATATGCACAAAATCACTCCTCCCTTAATTTGAGTGGGATTAACCTGACATTTTCCAATGAACTTTAACGATAGGAAATTATTGCTCACTGCCATGTTTTTAAGTGATAATTGCCTGTAATGAGGGCACTTGAAAGTGTTCAGCACACTCTCAAGTGATTCCCATTTTAATGAATGGAGGGGCGATTTCAAGAATTTCTACCCCATCCAGGGCCATTTTTTCTATACTGAGGGGTGGTCCTTGGGCTCCAGCAGAGTTAAAGGGCAAGATGACTGGCACATATTCTGAGTGCCCTGGGCGATCTTTGAGAGAAGCGACAGGCAGAGGGCCAGTGTCTAGGGCAGTGCCAGTTATAAACATAAAGCTTCCCCCACCTAATAAGCTACAAAAGGCTGTGGCAACAAAGCAACAAAAGTGCAGAGGTTTTTACATCCAGGAAATTAAATGTCTGGGTAAAAGGTTGCATATAATATAGTTTATGTTCATTCCTGTAAATATAGTGAATAAAGTTCCTCCTTATAAGTCATCAATGAGTTTCACGACTAGATAAAAGGGTGAGGCCGAAGGACAAGTACTTTTATATAGGTCATGGGACTATGAGGTGACCTCTAATATTGTAATATATTTTTACAGGGGTTAGTTTAATTATTATAATGCACACGTTTCAGTGAGTCACATGACTCACATTTACAGGATATTCATGACTCTTGTGAATTATAACACACAGAGAGAAATATATATTATTTATCAGTCAGCAAAACATGCATATGTAATAAAATGTCATGCTTCTTCACAAAGAAGCATGACATGAAAATAAAAAAGCATAAGGGGGAACAACCCATAAAGTTTGATCAGCCTGTACAAAGAGATGCCATGAACTGTCTAATTTTTTTTTAAATTTGCTATCTGGACCATTGAGCAGCCTGTTACCAACTGAACATCTCAATGTGAACACCTCCAGCCTCTGGTCCTCCCACAGAAAAGGCTTGCTTTAAACTATATCTGATGCACATTTCTGGATGTTTTGTATCCCTTTATGGCATATGCTTGCTAAATTAGTGTGCAGAATATTTTTATTACACTGCGTATTTTGTATTCATAATACAAGTACCTGTCAATAGCATACAGAGTGTTGGACACCTTCTGTATGACCTGCACATTGTGCTCAGCAGCCAACTTTTCCACATCAGCATCCCTTTGCCTTGAGTAGGGTTCAGTATCCACCTCAAAGGTCAGTCGAGTCACTTTCCACTTCTTGAAAAGCAATGGAAACACTTCTGTAGGTTTTCCCCGTACCACAAATAGCCTACAGAAACATAAAAAGTTGTAAAATAGTTCAGTTGCTCATTACAATATCACATTTTTGCACAATGCAGTATATATATATATATATATATATATATATATATAGCAAACCCAGGGTGGCACTCTGCTTCAGCTCTTAGCTCGGGTGCAAGGTAAATGATTTAAATATCAAAAAAGACCAGCAACACCGAGTTATATTCCAAAAACAGTCAATTGTGTATTAAAAACGCATGAACAGCCAACGTTACGTTTCGGTCCCCATCGGGACCTTTCTCAAGGCCTTGTGTGTTACATCAGTTTAACTGAGCTTATTTATGTGAGAAAACAGATTCTGTAAAAATGGCAGATATACATAAATAAGGATGAAGAGATGATCAATATTGGCACTAAAACCACTATGGCAGCACTTACACTGGAGGAGTGCCACTATAATTTATTGTGTTTTCCTGGTAATTTAGTAAATCCAGTCAGGCCTGGATAGGTAAATGCACAGTAAAGAACTTTTGCCAAGATTCCTGTAATGTACAAGCGCCCTACTCATATTGCTGCAGAGAACACATGGAAGGATAAATGAAAACAGTTATACCATGCAGCATACAGTACCCTGGGGCAGTGAATTTTTTTTTTTCTTTTAAAAAAAAAAAAAAAAGGAGTGCCAGCAGTCAAGCTGCTAGAATCCTTGGGGTGTGCTTAGGGATAGTGCTACAGTCTAAGGTCTTCCTCAGAACTCCAGAGCACACTTCCAACCTGATATCTCTAAGCCAACTATGATATCCCAACCACAGCTCTGCCTTCCATCCATGCATTAAAGCTAGCTTTTAGCTCCAAAGGTCACTCAATCCCAATACCTTGAATTTATTTTTTTAAGGTTCTCATCTAGATCTTTTAAAGCCTCAATGAGGAATCTCCATCGGTTCACGCTAACTTTCATGTTCCTGGGGAACCATGGATCCAAGATAAAGATCGGATAAAGTTCTGCACAGTCCTTCATTGCAGCAAGCAGGGCAGGGTTATCATGGAGACGAAGTCCCTTCCTGAACCAGTGGATGGAATTGTGTTTCATTGTTCTTGCTTAAGTCCCTTTTCTGTTAAGGGTAAAAAGTCACCATTTAGAAAATATTTAAAGTATGAGGCACCAAATGCACATATTCATAATGAAAATGTAAAAAAATAAATGTAATGAGTAGAAAGTAAAAAGTCATCAATGTGCACACATGCATTAAAGTGTTATAAACCTGTTCCTATCAATGATAGCAATCATGACAGTATTATTAACAAAGTGTATTTCCTCAATATGCATTACAATCTTTGATTTAAAAGTTATTTGTACATATAATTGCTACTCAAAACAAGTTCGGTCAGGCTCTTGCAAACACCTTTATTGCTGGTTCTGACGATTTAAATAATGGAGGAAACAGCTGATTACAAAAATTAGTTAATTGGGTGAGAAGTGGAAATGTTACCTGTACGATATTCTGAGTTGTAAAGCTACAAAATATTCACTAGCGCTAACAGTGAGGAACAGATGTTCAAAAAGCTGTTACCTAACAAGAAATTCTGTGACAAAAGAAGCTGTAGCGAAAGCTGTGGAAGGGAAAGACCATGCACCTAGCTCCCGTCCTCCCTCTAAAGACTGCAGCTCATTGACAGCAAAAATCTGTGCGTACTTCTCCCGTCGCAATTAGTTAGGCCCTAACAAGCTCACCTGCTGGAATTACTGGGCTGTATCAGTCAGTTAGCAAGATACTGCCGGAAAAGAAATTCTTCCATAAAAAAATAAAAGCACAGACACTTCCACGCCGCCTTTCCGAGATTACAAAACACAGACTCGCCTATTGGCATCTCAGCCAATCAAAAGCGCAGATGTAAGCCACACCTTCCCCAGACCTAATTTTGGGTTTATACGCTATTTGGGTTCGGTAAATTATATTCGATAATATAATTTAGTGTCATGATAAGAATTTAGTGAGGGGGTATGTTGGAAGTGACTGAAGATGTCACAGTCTGCAACAGGAAATGGGCGGATTCCAGCAGAAATCGCTTGTATGTGTATACATGCTTATATATTTAATAAGGCGTCGCTGATGACGTCAGCCAGAGAGTTTTGGAGCCATATTTTTCCCTACATTGGAGTATATGATGGTGGGTGCGGAGCAGGTTTTGTGTGTCTTCAAAAATTGGACTGTGTTAATTCTGTGTCAGCTATGGGGCGTATAGGTTTTGTAGCTTTAGTGCACCAATTTCAACCAGGCCTGAACTGTCAATGTGTGGAATGTGACAAATGCCAGAGGGGCAGCCCCCTTGCCTGTAAAAATGATGCTTGGTGCCAATGCAAGTAATAGGAAAGGAAGATAAATAAATATAGAAAGGATGGTATTTTTTTCCATAGAAGGTGGCAACCCTAGGTTGCTGGAAGATGCCATAGACAGTGTCTATTTACTGGGCTTGAGGGGGCTGTTAGGGCATAAGTACTTAAATAACCAGGGCCTATTTTTAATCCCATTTCAGACCTGCTTTTGACACTGCCTATAGAGACCTGTTCGCTGCCCCATATTTTGTTGCGGGAGTCTCCCGGAATAACCTGTATATCTCCCGAAACCTAACTTACTGTTTCTTATTACAGGGGGAAAAGGAAGTGAACGATTTTTTAAAAATGTAATTATTTGCTTAAAAATAGCTCTATGGGAGATGGCCTTCCAGTGATTCAGTGCTTTCTGGATAATGGGTTTCCAAATAACGAATCCTATACCTAGATAAAATTTTACAAATAAAATCCAGTTCTAGACAATAAATGCTCTGCTAAATATCTTTACAAGGTGTCATTTATAACTGTTTCTAGGGGTTTGGTTACACCTAGGAAAGTGGCACTTGGTGATCAGGTCATGTGGTTGTACAATAACACACTGTGGGTAAAAAGACAGAAACAGGGTTATATTTATCATGCTGTGTAAAAAGTAATACGAAAAAGTCGCGACGGCGACAAAAAGTCGCGGAACATACGAAAAAGTCACCACGGCGACGAAAAAGTCGCAAAAGTACCGATCATTACGAAAAAGACGCCTTCGGACCGTTCGTGGATTAGTAAATCTGCCCCATAGTCTAAATAACTATGTATGTATGTATATCTTTATTTATAAAGCGCTACTTATGTACGCAGCGCTGTACAGTAGAATACATTAATACAAACGGGGTTAAAGATAATGGATAAATACAAAGTACAACAATAAATATAAATAAATACAAGGTACAGTTGCAATAAGAGTCAGAAATACAAGATGAAGGGGGTCCCTGCCCCGTAGAGCTTACAATCTATATGGGAGGGGTAACTAACAGACACAAATGGGCAAATGTAAGTGCTATAGGTCACAGTAGGTGACATTACAGTATAAGTGCTAGTTCCCAGATCAGGTGCTGGGTGAGTGCTCCAAAAGGTAGTCTTTAAGTTTAGTTTTAAAAAGACTGAGGGAGGATTCTCTCCGGAGGAAATCGGGGAGGGCATTCCAAATGTAAGGGGCAGCAAGGCAGAAAGGTTTAAGGCGGGAAACAGCTGTAGTAGTGGGGAGGGTAACTGAGCATGTTCACTTGGTCTGGGTGTCTGTGCAGGAGTGAGGCATTATGGGAACTTTCTTTACACAGCTCAGCATTTTTTCTTCCTGTTTGGCTTCTGATCTTCTGAACAGATGAAATATGGGGAGACTTAAGGGCAGAGACAACTGAAGGTATGCCTGCAGCTTCAGATTAACTCTTTACTAGCCTTTCCTTCTCCTTTAAGGATTCCGCTGAATCCTGTCAAAAAAGGCAGAATATTGACCAAATCCTGGATTCGGAGAATCCCTAATAAATCGTGCAGTTATGAAACCTCCATTAAAAAAGCTGCTGGAATCTCTAGGGTACTATTTATGGTTAATTTGAGCCTTCAGGCTCTAGCAATCATTGAAACCTTGTTTCCGTCATTATTGAAATCTTTCCTAAAAACTGCAGACTTTTTTTTTTTTTTTACAAAAACCCGCTAAGGAAAAAAAGCAAAGATCACAAATAAAACATTACATGAGCCCTGCATGCTATAGTGCTACTACTTGCATCAGGTGCCAAGAACGTTATTGATATTGCATCTTCAGGAAAACCCACATCCATGATTATGCAACTTGCACCCAATTCATAAAATGGCTACAAAATTTGCACCCCCATACAGGGCTAGCACAATTGTGCAGGAATGCTGAGTGATAACATTGCATCATGGATCAATGTCAAACATTTGCCCAGTCCTTTTTTAACATTTTGTGCCTGGGTGAGGTTTTTTTTCAACACAGTAAAAAATGACTGAGCACAAAAGAGACATTAAACTCAGAGAGGTATTTCATCTTTAAAGTAGCTTATATGTCATATTCTTGGCAATTTTTCAGTTGGTCTTCATTTTTTTTAAATTTGTTATTTTTATTATATTTTTTTTCAATTATTATTATTATTATTATTGTCCTCTCAAATGGGAGTTGTTGTAGTGTTAAAAAAACACTATTGCTCTGTAATGCTACAAATTTATTGGTAGTTACTTTTTATTACTCAATATCTCTATTCATCTTGTAGTCTCTCATTCAAACCTCTAGCTGGTTGCTATGGTAAACTGGGCCCTAGCAATAATAAGATAGATACTACATTTCAAACTGCAGAGACGAACAAAGCAAAATGTTAAAATTAACGGTTAACAACCCCTCTAATGAAGCACACCATTACTTCTCCTTTGAAAAACAAAATGACCAGGTACAGAATTGAAACGATCGGTAAACCAGGTTTATTATCACTATTTAATATAACTATTTTCAACAGTATGCGCTGACAAAAATACAAATCGAATAAATGGCCCAAGGCGAAATCAATCGCCTATCAAGGAATTCGCTCAACAAATCCATGTAAGAGCCGGAAGGGAAAATACGACGTCACAATCTTGTCGCGATGAGCCTGGCCTGGTACCGGAAATGAGCTCTCCCTTCCCACTGCTAACCTCGCGAGATTGCTCGGGATCTCTCTCTTTTCTCTGCCACCGCCGACATGGTAGGTTGTATGGCGTGTGGTGTGTGATGATGTGCTATGTATTTAGCTTCTAAAGGAGGATTCTTTATGATACATTAAGCCGAGGCATGGGAGAGGTGCTGTCCGAGGCGCCGGTTTTAGGTGATTGGGAAATGCACGTGGTTAGCAGGCGGTCTCTTACTTTAACACGATGATCCGCCGCGGCCATCATAATGCGGCCTGTAAGTGTGCGGGTGGTGAAATTGCGCTTCCAAAGGCGCTCGTTTCTGCTTTCCCGATTGGTCACTTTGGGCCGCTTGAAACGTGGCCTTTAGGTGTAATGATCATGTGGGGGTCTGTTCTGAGCTCGGTACGGCCCAAGGACGTGCTCTTATTACATTTAACAAGTTCTAACTCTGTCCAGTTCTTTGGCTAGTTACATACTTAAATGCCCTTAATGTAAGTACGGTTTGTTCCGCCGTTAGGTCATGTACATTTGCTTAGTGGAATATATGTGCGAAATGTGTGGTGACTGCTCACGGAGTGTGTGTATGTGCCGGCTTGCCTTCGCGTCTCCTATTCAGTCCCTATTCATTCCCTTTTAGGATTGTTATATGAAATAACTGTAAGGGCCGCCATGAGAGTGCCTTGTATTAAAAACCGACTAATTAAAACCGGGTGTTAATTTCTTGGTCTACTTCTTTTAACTTAGTAACATCGGAACTCTTGCAATTGAATGTTTACAAAGCCTGTTTATCCTGGGTTACATGGGTTTAAAATATTTATTCGAGTTCCTTTTGGTTTACTGCTGTAATATGACTGCACATATACATTTTATGAATGTCCCCCTGTGATTTTTTTACTACCATCTGCATTCATTTTTTCCCCTTCCTGTGATGTTAAGGTAATGGATGGATATCTAGTATAAATAAATCTAAAGCAACTGGACTTGTTTGGTAATCACTGAAGACGTTTCACTACTCATCCGAGCAGCTTCTTCAGTTCAACTGACTATGTAACTCTTCAGAAAGGTGACATCTGAAACTCAGAGGTGTGAATGCTGTGGAGTTACATTGAAAGGATTACCAAAGTATCATGCAACTCTTCAAAACAGGGGTTACTTGTTAGTTGCATGAATGGATGTGTGAAGAGTTCTGAAACTGTCTTCTGTAGTGAAATGTCTTCAATGATTACCTAACAAGCCAAGTTGCTTTAGATTTATTTATACTAGATATACCATGACCTGGATGAATGAAAATCTTCATAGATGTAATGGATGGATCTGAGTTTGGTGGTGGAAGCTAGTTAGGTGGCTGCATCAGTAACTGCATCATTGGTTTAGCCTCTGCCATTAAGTATTCCTTAATTTAATGTGTACTTAAAATGCTGAGACTAGAGTCACATCTTGGCATTTCTGATTGCCTTGGTGTGCTAGAGTACTCGGAGATAAACTACTGGTCTTTATTCACTGTTTGGATGTCATTGTCTTCCAACCAGCCACCTGTTCAGTGACAAGTTTGAAGCAAAATGCAAACAAGAGTTTGTAGTAGTGACCACTGGTTGCTTCTTATTAATATGAGTGGGAGGTGCAATGAATGGTATTCATGCATATTTGTTGCATGAAGCAGGTAATTGCTATCTGTGGAAGCTGAATAGTGCTACTGAGCTTTTTACATCTGCACTCTATAGATTTGATGGTACATAACTAAGCACTAATTTAATTGGCTGTTACGCTAGAGTAGCACAATGCCTGGCTTGGGCCAGGGCACTATTTGCAAGGAGTTGTGTGCTCTGGTTTCTTCCTGCATGCCAAAAACACAGGGCATGGTATCTAGCTCATGGTGAAATGTACCCTATTATATATTATGATTTTAAGCTCTGATAGGGTGTTATAAGTTTTACATTTAGTGATAGCCTTAAACCTAGTGCTGTTAATGAACATTGGAGTTACACTTGAAAATAAACGTTTTGCATATAAATGTTTATGCAGTTAGTAAAATTGAAGTATCTGGGTCTTATTTGTATCTTTAATAGCCTTCCAAACTAAGAAAGACCAGGAAGCTACGTGGGCACGTGAGTCACGGCCATGGCCGAATCGGTAAGTAAAACATGTGTATTATGATGTTTTTGGTTTTGTTCAGCTACAGTGGAAAGACTGAAACTTTGATTGCGGCAGAGAGAATATTAGCCCCCTCGTTAATAGAATCATAAGGTGTTTTTCCCCTGGCCAGACTCTTAAAGGGAATAAAAATGCATCAGCATAGGAAGAATACCACAGCACCATTTACTTAACGCTCCAGGCAACAGTAGCACAGACTTAGGCTTGCACATCTGGAGTTAATTCTGCAAATGTACCTTTTCTGCCCATGTATGAGTCTGGGAAGGGTGTCCCAGAAATATAAGGAAAATGGTGGCATTGCTTAAAGGAACAGTAACACCAAAAAATGAAAGTGTATAAAAGTAACTAAAATATAATGTGCTGCTGCCCTGCACTGGTAAAAGTTGTGTGTTTACTTCAGAAAGTCTACTATAATTTATATAAATAAGCTGCTATGTAGCCATGGAGGCAGCCATTCAAAGGAGAAAAGGCACAGAGCAGATAACAGATAAAACACTATTGTATTCTACAGAACTTATCTGTTATCTGCTATGTAACCTGTGCCTTTTTTCCAGCTTGAATGGCTGCCCCCCGTGGCTACACAGCAGCTTATTATATAAATTATAGTAGTGTTACTGTAGCAAACACACCAGTTTTACCAGTGCAGGGCAACAGTGCATTATATTTTTATTACTTTAAAGCTCTTTCATTTTTTGGTGTTTCCTTGTAGGGCATGAGTTTAGCTTGTGAACGATCTGCAGTCCACCCACCCCAGTTGCTACTTTTTGTTCCCGAGACTAGAGTCACATCCTGACATTCCTTATTGTTTTGGTGTGCTAGAGTTCTCGGAGAGAAATTACTGATCTTTATTCACTGATTGGTTCTCTATGTAGCTCAATCAGTCACCGGTTCAGTGACATGTGCCTAATACTTATGTTCTTATTCTGACCCATTTTCTCTAACTTTGATCAGCCCACAGAGCATTTCTTTGAATATTAATATAACCAGATTGGCCTGATCTAGCTGATAAGTTCTTGTCTTAAACGCCCTCTGTGTCTGAACCTGTTGATATCTAATTGAATTTTTTTAATCTGTGCAAAAGTATTTTCTGAATGCTTGTGGTAAGGTTTAATTGTAGCAAAACTTTATGTAAGCTTAATGTGTTCATTATAAAGTTTAGATGTGTAATGGAGTGTCTATTTCCAGGCAAACACAGGAAGCACCCTGGTGGTCGTGGTAATGCCGGTGGTATGCATCACCACAGAATCAACTTTGATAAATAGTAAGTGTTTTCTTATTTGTGTGTAGTGGCAGAATGGTTTAGTTTTACAGTAAAAATGTAATGAAGGCTGCTGTTCCCAGACTACCTTCATTCACTCTAATGCATGAAGGCTGCTGTTCCCAGACTACCTTCATTCACTCTAATGCATGGAGTGAACAGGTGCATGCTTATAGACATCCCTAGCCTCAGATCCAGTGATGCAAAAAAGTGCTTGGCGGAAACTCCATACTCTACCTAGAAGCCATATGATTTTAATGGAATACATAAATGCTACTTTTTAGAGGGGGTGGTTCACCTTTAATTTAACTTTTACTATGTTATAGAATGACCAGGTCTAAGCAACTTGGTCTTTATTATTTATAGTTTTGTTTATAGATTAGATTTCAAATGGGGGTCACTGACCATATCAGTGTCTCATTCAAACCACTCACTGGCTGCTAACTTAATTTGAACCCTAGAAGACAGATAAAAGTTACTCCAAACTGGAGAGTTGCTGAACAATTATATGAATATTTAAAAAAAAAAAACTACAAATTGAAAATGAAGACCAATTGCAATTAGCCTTAGAATATTACCTTCTACATCATACTAAAAGTTAACTCAAGGGAAAAAAAACCCTTAATGGAATAAAGAGTTGCCACCAAGCACTTTTAATTGCCTCGTTAGAGTAAAAATAGCTATGGGCTGGCATGGTGTGAATATTAAGTTTTGAACTACAATTTCTAGATTTAATACTGCATTCCAATCAAATTAACCGGTTTTTGTTTTTTTTTTAAACTTGAGTAAATGCCCTTCTCTAATAAAATGCACCATTAGCATGTTTGACTTGGAAATTGATCTGTATAATCTTCAGATGGCTATAGTATGCACTCTGCTTACTGTTACATCTAATTACCTAGGTGATGGATTCCAAAGAATTAAAATGCATATTGACATGATTCAAATCTTAGATGTTTTTCAAATTTTGGGAACTAATCACTTTGGATGTGGAAGAGGGTCTGCTTTCAGTCCTCTACAAAGGGGATTGTTGGCAAGAACCCCTTTCTCTGCATTTAAAGTCGGGCCTGGCAGTCTGGACATCTGCTTTGCTAAAAATGCTTTGAAATAGTGTCTGGTACCTGATGTCCAAGAATGATATAAATTTAGTCCTGCCTTTGTATAGTTAAAACAATAAACTAAATAATTAAGCAGACCTCTTTTGGAAACCATTATGTATTTGGCACATTTGTCTACAATTATGGGGGTACTATAAAAGTTTGCAAGTCCTGTTTTTTTTTTTTTTCCAACACGCACTTTAAAGGACTACTGACTAGATATTCAGTTAAGGCATTGTATGGGCCAATGCAAGTTTTTTACAAAAACTACAATATATTGATGCTATTGACACGTCACACTGTTCGCTAGGCAGGTAGACTTTTACCGAACCCTTTGTCTTATAATTTGAGCCATTAAATCAAGTTATACGCAACAAGCAAACATCTGTGATACTTAACAGCTTGAGTTACTGGTTAGGGTGGGAAAACGGCCACATACAAATCACTACCTCTACTTTATACTGAAACAGTGCAGCATATTTAGTGACATGTCTCTTTTCTCACACTATATGATTTTAAGCTATCTAAAGGAGAAAAAGGTTCCAAAACAGGGTTAGTGTGTTGAGCTGTGTAAAGGTTTTGTTGTGTGCTAAAGTAGAATGAACTTTTCTATTTTTACAGCCACCCTGGTTATTTTGGGAAAGTTGGTATGAGACATTACCATCTGAAAAAAAATCAATCTTTCTGTCCAACTATCAACTTGGATAAACTGTGGACTCTTGTTAGTGAACAGACAAGGCTGAACCATGCAAAGAACCCTGAAGGCCCAGCACCAATCATCAATGCTGTTCATGCTGTAAGAAATATTCCTTTTACATACAGGTTCACATATTATATTAGAATGAAATAAAATAGATGGCCATTCACAGCCCAGTCCAGTGCATGCTCTGAGCAATAATTCAAGAGATGTGGGTAAAGAAAAACTCACCAGCACACCCATGCTCCTCCAAAAAAACTTTTGCCTGGTGCAAAAGGATCAGGAGGGAACAGCACCCTCCAATCCGAATTCAAACACAGCAAAGCAGCTATAAGCAGGAAAACCTGCATGTTTATTTAGTGCAACACAGTAATGTTTTGGGGTGATGAAGGGGTTCACCCCGAAACGTTACTGTGTTGCACTAAATAAACATGCAGGATTTCCTGCTTATAACTGTCTTGCTGTGCCCAGTATCCTTGGTGTTTCAATTTTTAGTCTGCTCATTTGTGATTTGTGTTCATGGCTAGTTTAAAGGGATACATTATCTGCAGTATTATGTAGACAGTGATATTAGAATTTAGCTTTGTTCAGCAGCTATCTGGTTGCTGTGGTCAAATTTACCGTAGCAACCAGACAATGGCTTCATAGATGAATATGAATAGTTGGCAGACTAAACTGGAAAATAAATTAAAAAAACAAACAAATGTATCCTTACAGCAAGTCTCCACTGGTGTAAATGACACTGTAAGTAACTATGGCCTAAGCTACCCTAACTTAACTGTTAGTGGAAGAAGTAGTATTCACCAGATCAAGCTAACAGCTACTGTAAATAGTCTCTCAACTTTGTCTGCTTTGTTTGACTTGATTTAAATCTAATATCCATTTCTTTCAGGGTTATTACAAGGTGTTGGGAAAAGGCAAGCTCCCTAAGCAGCCAGTGATTGTGAAAGCAAAATTCTTCAGCAGAAAAGCAGAGGAGAAAATAAAGAGTGTTGGCGGTGCTTGTGTGCTAGTTGCATAAACCTTTGTTCCAACAAAAAAATAAACATTTTGTTCTTTACAACAATTGGTTTGTCGGCATCATCATTTGGTACAATTTGGTTGTCTGTTTATATCTGAACATGTTTGCAAGGAAAATAAGACTTCAGATTCTCTGCACATTACATGAATATAACAGACATCAACATAAGATTCCGTTTATGCTAGGTGGCATTACCTTGTACATTACTTTACTCAAAGGTAAAATATCTTAAGCAACAACATGGAGTATCTTCAATGCTCTAACAAGTTAAAAGAAAATAAATACTTTAAACATCCATAGCCACTGTGTCTATTACTAAATGCATCAATGGATTTTAAGTTACCATCAAGTACAAAATACTGTTATTAGAATAGAAGGAAATAAATGTTTTTTTTGCAAAGGACTGGGAGTTGGGCTTCTTTAGCTATCTGGATTAGACAGTCCATAATTATTGCATTCTTTTCATTATTCAAAGGGTGAACACCAAAAATAGATCTGAAAGTATTCTGTTTTATGTAGGAGTGCATCACATCATGGATGCCTTAGTCTTTCCATGGGCTTTCATTTCTTTGTATATTCCCTCAGTCCTTGTTATCAGATGTGTCCTCATTGCAAATGTTTTTGCCAAATGCGATCCTGGGGCAGCATTGCATACCAAATTCAAATAGTTTTGGAGGGCACACAACAATTGCTAAAGCAAAAATAGCTGGCTTTAAAACAGACGGCAAAAAGAAAAAGGGTGCAAATGAGAATCCCCTTGACAAAGGGCTGTTCTGAAACGTTGGGGTTTTCTCAATCCACACGTGTCTGCTTTTTCTGTATATTGCATTTTGTCCAACGTGGTATGTATATTATGCATTATAATTGTATTTACTGTTCTGTGGATTTTTTCCATAAAAAGAGCATTATATGTTAATCATACCATTTGCTGCCTTTTGTGGTAGTAGGTATGCATTGAGTAATTGATTTTGCAGCATTGCATACCTGCCATATAGACAATATATACATTTTGTACAAAATACATCATGAATTGTTGCACTGATTAAAATGACAATTGCTTTCCATTCAGTTCAGTGGAGTGTGCCATAGGTTGACCCTTGTGGTTGGTTTAATGCTTGGGGAGGCACCCAACCTCTTGTGGGGGAAATATTTTTTATAGGTGCTCTTTAACATGTGGAATTGGCCTATTCAGCAGTACGTTTTAATTATGAGATTGGTTGATTGAGATTTGTAGTCCAGCATCATATTGGTAAGTTATGACTGAGGAACAATATTTCCTTAACTGCTTACATATCACAGATCACAAAAACTGGCACTGGTTTTAAGTACCTGACTTGAAAAAATGTAACTTTAGTTTCCATTCTTTTGTGTGGTTTTAAGACATGCATGATCCCACAAATAAGCACTTCTTTGTCTGGCATTTAAAGTTTAGTGCAAAAAGATCCTGCACTAACTTCCACTGCTTAGCAAGCACCAGGCTCCATGTTCATGAGATGGTATAACTATGGTAAACAGGACTAATCACCTCTAAGAGCTAGAGGGCACAATAAATATTATGCGCTGTTTTATTTTTCAGTGCATTTACGGTTATTCTTTCAATGGTTAAAATGCTAGAGAAAAGCACACATTCCCTATTGGCATCCATTGTGAGAACCTGTCAGGTGTAAGTGCAAGCTGAGATTTTTCATTTAGATCAACAAATAGGTCTGGCTTCATCCATATTGTTCCTTAGGGTTATGGTTTTTGCCATCTCAGACCTGGCAAAAAAGTTGTAAAACCAGTGCTTAAAAATACTGATATCAGACTTGCCTACCAGCTACTTTTCCATACATCAGCAGTCCTTGAGAATTTCTTTGTTTCCAGCTACATGAATACTGCCCAGTGTTCATTAAAATATAATGAACCCATTTTAGAGACAAAGTGTGCCTTAAAAATTAATGTTAAATGTGCAAGTAAATGTTGCTCTGGTTAGAAAAGAGATCAGAACTCTCAAATTCCTTACCTCGTGTTTTTCCTAAACAAAGCAACATCAGTATAGATCTCTCTTGCTTTTGAACATCTTCCCCCAACTGTTTGTTCAGAAACCTAGCCATCAGGTGGTGCTTTTGTTAAAATTCAGTTTCAAAACAGCTTAAAGGAGAAATCATTGGGGGTGCCAAATAATGTAAATTGTAAAGATGCTTTAAAGGAGGATTCTGACCAGTTTTACATTAAATTCTGAAAAGTTTTTGTGTGTCCTTTAATGATTTTTAGTGCATATGACCTGCCTCTTGATAGTTTTGCACTGACCATATCTATTTTATGCAAAAGAAATTTTGTTTCAGTTAGGTTTTATAGAAGACATATATCTATGGTTGTGATGCACAGGTAACGAGATATATATATATCTCTACGGAGCAGGGACCTCCATCCTCTTTTGTCTTTGACTCAACTTATTGCAACTGTATTTTGTATTTGTTATACTTTTTATTTATCTATTATCTTAATAACCCCCTGTTTGTATTAATGTTTTCTACTGTACAGCGCTGCATACATAAGTAGCACTTTATAAATATACAGTATACATACATACAGTGGCTTGCAAAAGTATTCGGCCCCCTTGAACTTTTCCACATTTTGTCACATTACAGCCACAAACATGAATCAATTTTATTGGAATTCCACGTGAAAGACCAATACAAAGTGGTGTACACGTGAGAAGTGGAACAAAAATCATACATGATTCCAAACATTTTTTACAAATAAATAACTGCAAAGTGGGGTGTGCGTAATTATTCAGCCCCCTGAGTCAATACTTTGTAGAACCACCTTTTGCTGCAATTACAGCTGCCAGGCTTTTAGGGTATGTCTCTACCAGCTTTGCACATCTAGAGACTGAAATCCTTGCCCATTCTTCTTTGCAAAACAGCTCCAGCTCAGTCAGATTAGATGGACAGCGTTTGTGAACAGCAGTTTTCAGATCTTGCCACAGATTCTCGATTGGATTTAGATCTGGACTTTGACTGGGCCATTCTAACACATGGATATGTTTTGTTTTAAACCATTCCATTGTTGCCCTGGCTTTATGTTTAGGGTCGTTGTCCTGCTGGAAGGTGAACCTCCGCCCCAGTCTCAAGTCTTTTGCAGACTCCAAGAGGTTTTCTTCCAAGATTGCCCTGTATTTGGCTCCATCCATCTTCCCATCAACTCTGACCAGCTTCCCTGTCCCTGCTGAAGAGAAGCCCCCCCCCAGAGCATGATGCTGCCACCACCATATTTGACAGTGGGGATGGTGTGTTCAGAGTGATGTGCAGTGTTAGTTTTACGCCACACATAGCGTTTTGCATTTTGGCCAAAAAGTTCCATTTTGGTCTCATCTGACCAGAGCACCTTCTTCCACATGTTTGCTGTGTCCCCCACATGGCTTGTGGCAAACTGCAAACAGGACTTCTTATGGTTTTCTGTTAACAATGGCTTTCTTCTTGCCACTCTTCCATAAAGGCCAACTTTGTGCAGTGCACGACTAATAGTTGTCCTATGGACAGATTCCCCCACCTGAGCTGTAGATCTCTGCAGCTCCCCCAGAGTCACCATGGGCCTCTTGGCTGCATTTCTGATCAGCGCTCTCCTTGTTCGGCCTGTGAGTTTAGGTGGACGGCCTTGTCTTGGTAGGTTTACAGTTGTGCCATACTCCTTCCATTTCTGAATGATCGCTTGAACAGTGCTCCGTGGGATGTTCAAGGCTTTGGAAATCTTTTTGTAGCCTAAGCCTGCTTTAAATTTCTCAATAACTTTATCCCTGACCTGTCTGGTGTGTTCTTTGGACTTCATGGTGTTGTTGCTCCCAATATTCTCTTAGACAACCTCTGAGGCCGTCACAGAGCAGCTGTATTTGTACTGGCATTAGATTACACACAGGTGTACTCTATTTAGTCACTAGCACTCATCAGGCAATGTCTATGGGCAACTGACTGCACTCAGACCAAAGGGGGCTGAATAATTACGCACACCCCACTTTGCAGTTATTTATTTGTAAAAAATGTTTGGAATCATGTATGATTTTCGTTCCACTTCTCACGTGTACACCACTTTGTATTGGTCTTTCACGTGGAATTCCAATAAAATTGATTCATGTTTGTGGCTGTAATATGACAAAATGTGGAAAAATTCAAGGGGGCCGAATACTTTTGCAAGCCACTGTACATACATATAGGGAGTCATATGCCCCCTCTTTGCTTAAAGCTATTCAAATAAAAGCTCATGCATATTATTTTTCCTTTTAAATACCATTCACATCAAAATGTCATACCAAAACAAGGCATGAGGAAGTAGGTTACTGAAAAACAGAAGCAGGTAGAAGGAACAAAAAAAGGATTCTATTGTCACCTGAGTATTCAGGAACAGAAAGTTCTAAATACATCTACTCATCTACTATGGGAACATCATGGAACATTAGGTTGATATGAATAACCTCAGTCTGCAACATGAGTCATATAGGATCAAAGGTGACAAGCACAAACTTTTTTTTTTTTTTTTTTAAATGGTATAAAATAAGTGATGGTGCTAACTGAGTATAAAAAAAAGTAACAAAAAACACATATTACATGACCTTTACATTATGGACCCTGGACACCTGCATAACTGTTGTGTATATGTGCAACAGAAACTATGGTGGTGAGATATGCCCAATATTTACTGCACCCATATTATATATACTGTATATCAAAATCAACAGGCTCAGAGTAACTGATTTTTATTCCAGAATTCTGTAATTATTATCTAGATTCTGTCATTTGTTTGTTTGTTTGTTTGTTTTTGTTTCTTAAAATCAGTTCAGTTCAAATGAGCCTGTTGAATGCAGTACATTTTTGTTTTACACCCAGGAAATTAGTTGGAATGAAAGTGTTTAGGACAGATATAAAGGTAGGGGACGCGACACAGGCAGAGTTGATGGATGTTAAAGGAACAGTAACACAAAAAAATGAAAGTGTATAAAAGTAACTAAAATATAATGTGCTGCTTCCCTGCACTGGTAAAAGTTGTGTGTTTACTTCAGAAAGACTACTATAATTTATATAAATAAGCTGCTATGTAGCCATGGAGGCAGCCATTCAAAGGAGAAAAGGCACAGGCACATAGCAGATAACAGATAAAATACTATTGTATTCCACAGAGCTTATCTGTTATCTGCTACGTAACCTGTGCCTTTTCTCCAGCTTGAATGGCTGCCCCCATGACTACACAGCAGCTTATTATATAAATTATAGTAGTGTTACTGTAGCAAACACACCAGTTTTACCAGTGCAGGGCAACAGTGCATTATATTTTTATTACTTTAAAGCTCTTTCATTTTTTAGTGTTACTGTTCCTTTAAAGTTGAAAGACAAATTATATTTCCTGAAAGACAGGCTTGTGAATATGGTAAGTTTAGGGAATGGGTGGAGTGAAAAAAGACCTCTCCCTTTGAATGGAGGGAGCAGAAACAGTTTTGGGTTAGAAAGGGAAGGACATGAGACACCTGTAAAAGGGACACCTATGATTGACTTGATTGACTGCATTACAACTTCCAGCATTTGTCAACATGTTATCAAGGGTTAAAGCATGATGGCGGTTGTAGCCCATCAATCACAGAGGTTTTAAGGGCTAAACAACACAGGTCTGCTACTCTGCTTCCTCTATTGCTACACCACTGGACAGGCATGTTGTGATAGTAAAGCTTCCATGTAGTTTACACATCAGATTTTTCAATTACCAAAAGCATTAAACTTATTTTCCCTTGCATCCCATACAGCAGCAACCCTGAGATTATTTTTGTTCCCCTAATTGGTAGGACAAGAACATAAAGAGTAAAAAAAAAACATACATAACAAACCCCACCTATAAGTAGGAGTTACCTTAAATCTCATTAGTGTTTTTTTTGGCAAGAGGAATAATATTCTCTTTCCACAGAAGATATCTTCACTTGATTCCAGGTCCCCAGGGGACTTGATGACCGTATGAATTAACTACCCAAGGGGTAGAATATTTAGGGGACAGGAGGATAGGTTGAGCGTCGCATAGTACTGCAGCCGGATGATAATGCGCCGCTAAGAGCGAGCACTATTGGTCAGATCGTGGTTGCCGGTGACGTCACAAAGACGTGACCAGGAAGTGCGGGAGATTTAAACGTGTGATACCGGCTGACCCGCGCCTAATAGAGAAGCAACTGTTTTGGAAACAGAGACTTCGTTGCTGCTGCTCTCTTCTGCCTAGGCTGCAGCCTCCTGGGTTAGGCTGTAAGGTAGAGTAGAGCCTTTGGGGGAGTTGGTTGTGCTGTTTAAGCGTTTCATTAAGCGCATGCTTTTTTCTTTTAGATGTCCACTCCTTCACTGCAAGAGTCTTCTGCTTCCAGGAAGCATAGACAGAATGCCAAACATTTACAATGCAGGGCTTGTGATGAGCCTTTACCAGAGGGCTGCGATAAGAGATTATGCAAGAACTGCTTGACCTTTGTAGCACAGAAGCAAGTGCTGAGAATGTGCCTTCATCTCCCTTATGGATAAAGGATTTTATCAGAGTCACTATGCAGGAGATGTCTGATAAAGTCCAGAGCAATGCTGCTAACCTCAGAGAAGTGTCTAGTGCACCCAGGGAGACTACACTTGGTTCACCGGAGGAATCCGGGGAAGATTCCTCATCTGAGGAGGAAGAATCTTTGGCTCTGTTCTCTACAAATAACACTGCTAGGCTAATCAGAGTAAGAACTACTATTGATTCGTTGGATGGTACAGAGGTACAGGCTTCTACTTCCCAGCCTGCAAAGAGATCTAAGGAGTTTCCGGTTCCCTCCGTCATGAAAGATCTCATGGAGAGGGAATGGAAAGCCACTGAAAAAGCTCCTTCGGTCACTAAAAGACACAAGCTTCTATTTCCTATACAGGAGGAAGAGACACAGTCTTGGGGTACTACTCCTAAGGTTGATATAGCCAGAGCCAGACTTTCCAAGTAGACACTTATTCCAGTAGAGGATGGGTCAGGATTAAAGGACCCTATGGATAGGAAGGAGGAAAGTATACTTAACCGTGCCTATGCCACGGCCGTGGCTTCTTGCAGACCTGCACTAGCAGCTTCAGGTGTTGCTCGATCTTCTAGATTCTGGCTCAAACAATTGAATGAAGACATCT
This sequence comes from Xenopus tropicalis, assembly GCF_000004195.4. Lineage (NCBI taxonomy): Eukaryota > Metazoa > Chordata > Amphibia > Anura > Pipidae > Xenopus > Xenopus tropicalis. The sequence goes on from NC_030683.2 coordinate 77,638,832, forward strand.
CCAACAAAGTACCCAGGGAGGAATTGTTGGATTCTCTCTCCAGAATTAGTATGGCTATGGATTTTTTATGTGATGCAACACTGGAAGGTGTAAAGTTATCTGCCAAGGCCATGGCATTAACGACAGCTGCAAGGAGAGCATTATGGCTAAGAGCTTGGTCAGCGGATGTTGCATCTAAGAACAGCCTCTGCACAATGGCATTTGAGCCTGGACACCTATTTGGTTTAAAGCTTGATAAGCTACTAGAGTCCTTGTCAGGTTCTAAGGGTAAACGATTACCCCAGGAAAATTATAAGAGAAACAGAAATTCCTTTTTTCAAACCAAAAGATCGCCTAGAGAAGATCCTTCTTCTCGTAAGGAGGGCAGGAGGCCAGAGAAGGATTCCTTTCGTCCCCCCAAAAAGACCTCTAGTTTCAGACTCAATAGAGGAAGTGAGTGACTGTCTGCCCAGAAAAAGAAGTCATCTTTCTGACGCCAGAAGTCTTATTCCTCTGGGAGGAAGATTAAGTTTTTTTCTGCAGGAATGGGAAGAGACTATCACAGACAAATGGGTCCTTCAACTGATAGAATTCGGCTATCAGATAGAATTTCGTAATTTTCCACCAGAAAGATTCATTATCACACCTTTAGCCCACTCTAAAACAATTAGCCCTCGAGAAGGCGATAAAAGACTTCATCGACGCCAGAGTTTTGAAGACGGTTCCCCTCTTAGAGACCTTTCAGGGTACTTATTAAAGGGTTTTTTTGGTGCCCAAACCAAACGGCACATTCAGAACTATAATAGGTCTGAGATTCGTCAATCAGTATATTCACAAGAGATCTTTTCGTATGGAGACCATTAAGTCAGTAATGAGTATCCTAGATCAGGGGGATTATATGGCTTCTTTAGATCTCAAGAACGCCTATCTGCATGTACCCCTGTTTCAGAATCACAGAAGATTCCTTTGCATAGCTGTATTTGTGGAGGAGTCTCTTCTTCATCTACAGTTCAAAGTTCTACCTTTCGGGATAACTACTGCACTATGAGTCTTCACCAAGCTAGTAGTCTCCATTGTAGCGACTTTGAGGGGGAAGGGAATTTCGATAGTTCCCTACCTAGGCAATTGGCTTATTACAGCAGTATCGAGATCCATTCTAGAGAAACACCTAATGCAGACCATCCATCTCCTCCAACATCTAGGATGGATCATCAATTGGGAGATGTCTTCCCTAGTTCCTACCAGAACCATCCAGTTTCTGGGGTTTGTGATCAACTCAGCAGAGATGAGGTTGTTTTTGCCACCAGACAAAATAGACAGATTGATAGCGGCAGTTCAGAGAATTACTTCACAACCCTGTTCTCCACTCAGGGATCTGATGAGAGTCATAGGGTTGATGACCTCAGTGATAGAGGCAGTGCCGTGGGCCAGATTCCACAAGAGGACCTTCCAATTGGAGGTACTGTCGAGATGGGATCGTCAGTTGTCATTTCTGGACAGAGAGGTAATCCTGAACTGGGAGACAAGGCAGCATTTGAGTTGGTGGCTTCAGAGGAAGAATCTCTTGAGAGACTCTACTACAGTAGCGTACATCAACAAGCAGGGGGGAACCAGAGCACCAGTCCTGAGTCAGAAAGTGTACAAGATTTTGAGATGGGCAGAGGCTCATGTTGCCCAGATTATGGCTGTCCATATAAAAGGGGAAGACAATATCTTAGCAGACCAGTTAAGCAGAAAGATTCTCAAACCAGGAGAATGGTCCCTGAAATTCAGTGTATTTTACAGGATTACAGGACGTTGGGACACCCCTGCTATAATGAAAATGTTTGCATCAGTGACAGACCAAGCCGGACAGGCACCCTAGGCAACCCAGCTGGCCAGTCACACACACCCCAACAATAATCTTGCGTGATTAGTGGGCAGTGGGGGAACGCAGGACAGGGTCAGGACTAGATTAGGCAGCCAGAAAAGGTACATGCCTAGCATGTAGGCATGTACAGGGATTGGATGTTCATGTCTAATGCTTATCAGTCTGTGCCCTGCAAAACAGTCAATACAAATACCCTTTTGAGTATTAACCATTAAACCGTTCATTCTGGTATAGTAAAGTCAATCAACTGTACCTGCATATCATGTCTCACTAGAGCAGAACTATTCCTTTGCATTCTACAAAATAGGAAATAGTTGTTACATCCTATACTTGTCAAGGTAATTTTTTTCTGTTTATTTTAAATATATATATACATTTTTAATACAAAAAGTATGGCTTTCTAAACCTGTTTTCCCAGGTTCATTTTTGGAATTGGTTTTGTTATTAAAAATTTCATTTGGAATAAATTATACACCTCATTTTAATGAGGATTTTTTATTAAAGTAAAAACTTCATTTAAAGGAGAATGCAAGTCAAAATTTAAAAAGCATACTGCCCAATAGTCCTCCTATTGTTTAGTAAAAATGCCACGCTTTTGGCTCACCTAATCAAATATTTACTCAGTCACACTTACTTCACATTTTGTAGAACAGGCAGCCATCTCTAAAAAGGTATTCTCCCTTCCTTTCCCTCCTTGCTTCATACTGCACATGTGTTTCATTCCCTCCCCCCCTACCCTCTGCCAGATCCGCTTCTGATTGGCTGGTGGGCATGTGTAGCTCAGAACAGGAGACAGGATCAAGTTACACACATGCTCAGAGAATAGGAAGGCTGCCGCTGGCAGCCTACAGGAAGGACAGAGAGATTTCAGTGATGTCACTGTAGTCTTCACACTGCTGTAGGCTGCCAGCACCATATCTCAGAGAAGCAAGCAGGGATCTGGGAATTTAGATATGCAGTAAGTACTTAAAAAGAATGCCTTTAGACTTACTTTTAATTTATATTAACCTTTCATTGTCCTTTAAAGGAGAAGGAAAGGCAATGTCACTTGGGGGTGCAAAAATGTTAGGCATATAACTGTACACTTGTGTAAATTCATAGGTTTAAAACAATTGTACTTTATAGTTAATGAAAAGGACATTTAGCAGAAATCTTTAGCATGTAAGCTTTCCCCACAACCTTTAGCAGATTATAACATACTGCAAGTTGTATTTTAACAACAGCTGGAAGGCTGCATTGTGACATCCCTGGTATCAAAAAGCATAAATTGCTGCAATAATATTAAAGGAGAACTACATTTTCTCAGATTATGTACCATGGTAAATGTGCAAACCTTCCCCATTCTTCATAGCAGCACTGCTGTGAATGATAAGATGCTAGAAGCTTCCTGTTCTTCTCATTATAAACTGCCATGGCAGTTATTCTTAGCCCACAGCTTACTGCCTGAGGCTGCTTGAGTTTGAAATATACTAAATACAAGTCAAATGTCTTATATTTTACATAATAGGTTTAAGAGACACAAATGACCACAGTCATAGACATTCAAAAATGGATGCAATTGTTGCATGTATTGACCATTCTGTTATAACACAATCCTTGCTTTTGTACTTTGTATATATTTATACCATTGTGCCTGCTCAGTTTGTTCTAATACTGTAAATTGTGTGCCTATTTACACAGGGGATTCATGGATCCTGAGTTCAGTATTAAAGAACACCCAGCACACTTGTAACTTGCCCCAGCATTGGCTTGTGTGTGCTTGTTCTCGTGTGCATTCATTTGCATAGCTGCAAGGGCCCAGACTTGGGATAGACGATAGAAGTACATGTCAACTGTCCCCCCATCATTACACCCTAGGTTCATGCCTGTCCTGCCTACCCCTAGTTCTGGCACACATGAGTAACATGGGCAGAGCATCTGCTAAAGGGGTGAACCCTGGTGTATTTGCATGTGCTTGGGTGTGCTAGTATCTTCACAAGGCTTCCCACTATGGACTGCATCATTAGGTGCAGCAGATGTGTCTAAATCATAAAAATGCACAAACACAATTGCACACAGTTTAATGTAGGTAAATATATATATTAACTTAGTTTAATATAGGCAAATTGCACACTACACTAGCTGTGGTCAATTAACCCTCTGTGCCACAGATGGTCACTTTTTCTACATGTTAGTAGTTAGTGGTTTTGACTAGATCTTATAGGGCAAAAAGAAAAGTCCTGGGATACACTAGAACATGGGACCCCAAAATAGACGGCACTCTTTTTATAACAAATGTTAATACTGTAAACTGGCAGATATTTATATATAAAGGCTTCTTCTGCTATAAAACGCAGTGTATAAAAAGCAGAAACCTGTGTACAAGTATGGGCCCTATTATCCACAATGCTCGGGACCTGGGGTTTTCCAGATAAGGGATCTTTCCGTAATTTGTATCTCTATATCTTAAGTCTGCTAAAAAAAATAATTTAAATATTGAATAAACCAAATAGGATTGTTTTGCCTCCAATAAGGATTAATTATATCTTAGTTGGGATCAAGTACAAGGTACTGTTTTATTATTACAGAGAAAAAGGAAATCATTTTTAAAAATTAGAATTATTTGCTTAATATAGAGTCTATGGCAGATGGCCTTTCCATAATTCAGAACTTTGTAGATAATGGGTTTCTGGATAAGTGATCCTATACCTGTACAAAGCATTAGGTAGTGGCCACATTTTAAGTGGCCATAGCTGCTTATGTGTTGTTGGGGCACATTCTGTAGGTTATTATCCCCTGGGCAGGACTACATGAGCTTCCCATGGGTGCCATTTGCCTCAGCTCCCTGGGAACATTAACAAAAAACAGTCTAGAGCATTTCAGTATGATAGCCCGACTTTCTATCTGAAAAAAACTGAGCTCTTTATGAATCAGCTAAACTATTGGCAAAGACCACCGTCAAGAATTAGCCTTACTGCTAGTGCTAACACGCTGCCCAAGGATATTCGTTAGGATGGCAAATGAGCGCTTTTACCACTAGGTGGCATTTAATTGGAATAATGCAATAAGTCACATAGTAAAATGTGCATAAAACAAGTTAGTGCCTCCAACACAAGAGCTCTGAATTCCTTATTACTGGCAAACAGGATTCACACACTTCCACTTTAAGAAGCGGGGTGGGGGGGAGCTGTTTCATGCAAGGGGAAGTCTGCTCGTAAGAAACATCGTTAAATTAAACCATTCAAAAATGATTTCAGAGACCCTACCTGTCTGCAGGAAATGAGAGGAGGTTTTGCCTGGAATGCACTATGCGCTAAAGTGAAAGGATCGCTAATACAATGTGTGAGAGGCAGCCGAGCAGGCACTTCCTACCCTGACTGTCTGTGTGATCTGCTGCACCAGGAAGCTGCCGGCAGCTGCTGATCTGACAACACAAGCTGCTGTCTTTATCAGCTCTTTGGGTGACATGGCTGAATTCTGAGGGATAACACTCTAACTGCTGCCCAGACCATGGCTGCTAAGGAAGAGCTCTACTCCCAGATCATCCCCAGAAAAAACAGGCAGCACCGAGCAGGGACCATTAAGCATGGATCGTCTCTGGAAATCCTGCTCTCCATGGGTTTCCCAAAAGCAAGGGCGTGAGTAATTGGTCACATTCCCTCATTGTTTATTTGGACTGAAATAAGAGTGTGTGGCTGCTGCTGCTGCTGCTGCTGCTGCTGGAGGGAGATGGCGTATTTGTCTGGTTCGGCAGTGGCTGCTCCTAGAGGGAAAGCAGTGCACCCAGCAGGGAAGTGATGCAGGTTAATACTGTATAGCTATGTGTTGCAGGAGCAACAGCACAATCTCCGTAGGGGGTCCCATTTCCACTTTTTGTAGGACTGTCACTAGGCAGCCTCAGGTTACACATGAAAAGAACTTTAGTATATTTAGATACATGCAACCCATGTATACCACATGCTTTTTAACACATGATAAGTATTAGGCATGTCCCAACTGCATGGTTCCATAGGCTGTTATTATTCAGCTCCTACAGACAGACAGCTGTTGACAGATAAGGCTGTCAATTACAGTTTGCAGGGCATTTTAACATTCCGGCTTTATAGCCACCTGTTTTATTTTGTGCTGCCCTGAAACAGCATAAAAAGAGCTGACTGCTTAAATGAAGCAGAAGACAGTATTGGTATTAATCTGCTCTTTAATTAGCCTACGGAGGTTTATGGTATTAGGTTGATGAAACCCATGATTTCCCCTTAACCTTTGTCTGATACAATTATTAGCAAAGTATAGCAAAGCACAAGAATTTACTGCAGAAAAATTAAGGATAGCTGAAAAACCTCTTGGGGCTCCTACTTGACAGTACAGTGGTGGTATTATAAAAGCAAAATATTTGGCAGGGTCAAGCCTTTCCATGCTCTGCAACAGTTGATATAATGTACTACAGAGAAGTAGTGTGCCTTCCAATGGCAGTTAGAGGACAATTCATGACTCAAAACAGTTATTGTCCATTTTGAGTTAGTGTGTTTTATGCATGATAAAGCATCCAAATTATATAGCACTTATTATTTACAGAACCCCCAAGGATGGAATTAGTATGGCAACATATTTAAGGTGTATGTAATGGCCCTAATAATATGGTATGGTTTAAGACTGCAGTAGCTTCTACTAAACCTCTGCAGTGCTGGTAGATACCAGCGTCAGCTTTCACTGCCTTGGGCAGTTGCTGTCCTGCTGTCGATTTTCAGAAAGGGGCCAATGATTACTCATTTGCAAGATATAATTCCTACTTAATACCATGGGAAGCCCTCATGCTATAACTGCAAAATGTACCTGTCGATATATGGTTAACCATATAACTGGTTATTTCTAACTACAATAGGAGCTATTTATCGCCCAGTGTGACATATACCCATTGGCGAGTGCTGATGAAACAAAGAATCTTTGCTTTGTGAATGTGGTCAGAATTTGTCAAACTTTTGTTTTCCAAGGTACACTGGGGCCCCATTGGGCTTTATATTTTTGGTATGTTTTTACTATATCTATGTGTCTGCCTTAAAGGGCTTGCTTGGGTCTTAAGCTGGCCATACACTTGCTGATATAATCATATGAAGAAAAGTTTTGTATGATTTTCAGACCGTGTGTGGGCTCCGAATAATCATTCTGACAAATATCCTATAATGCCAATCTGTTGTTTAGTCGATCGGACAGGATAGAAATTTCAGTCGGATAACATATTGATCTTTGCATGTATTGCTTATATGACGATACCAATGGGTGACCTATGACATTTAAACAAAATGCACACACCCACAGAGAAACTTGTACATTGTACATATGTACATTTGTGAAATTTGAATGCTTTAAAAGCCATTAGCAACCGGAATGCTTTCTTTTCTTCTTTTCCTGATGTGATGTTGCCAGTCGTATTGCACATTCTGCTCTGTTTTTGGCATTCATATATACTGGACTCATTCAACAGAAAGCAAAATCTGTCTTTCAATGGAAAAATTGCCGAAGCTGTGATCGGAACATGTTCTTTCAAATAAACACGTACTATATGTTTAAGGAAGAATATCATTCCCGGGATGAAAGTTTCCATACATCATACAATTGTTTGTCAATTAATGGCCAGAACATCATCTGATTCAATGTTCCCTCTAATTTCTTCTTGACTGTGTTTGCAAAAAAATTATTTTGTGCACACTTTTTAAAACCATGTGCACACTATAAAAAATGGTGTGTGCAGTACATAAGTATGTGTGTGTTTTCACACAAAATTCTTTGTAGGCACCACAAATTATTGTGTGTGCTGGTTTCAAAATTTGTGTACGTGAACGCACAGCTTAGAGGGAACATTGATCTAGTTTGTTATTTTTTCAACTTTAAAACTACAATTTGTATGTTGGTTTTAGATTGTTGCATTAAAATGTACGATCAATATTCGAACGTTCAGAGATACTCCTGTAATGAGGCACGGTCTGAGGTCCTTGTCTAAGACAACTCTTTGACAGGGGTGGCAAACATTGCCCCTAGTAAACTTAAGAAGTAAATTTCCATTTTCTTAATTGGAAATTTATGTCTCTTTATGAAGAGAGCAAAACAACGCTCCTTCCACTAGTAAATCCCCTCAACACAATACCACAGGCCGCAGGAGTGGCCCGTTTTATAGCTTATCACAAAATATTGCCTGTAATCAAGAACCAACATCTTTTAAATTTCCTTTAAGACCTAATACTGCAAGTGCGGTAACAGGATGTGCCTGACAATACAATAAGATCCCTTTAATAAATAAAGCATTCCATATCGATCTTAAGAATTTAGGTGCATCACCTTGACTTACAAAAGAGATACAAGCTGGAATGGTGTTGATTTAGGGGCCTGCTAGCCTGATGTTGTCATAATGCAGCATTCTGCAGCAATATGGAATTTATCCCCTACCCCAACCATATTGCAGTAGATAAAGTAATACTGTAAAGCCCAGTACATAGAACCCTTCAGCTCCTACTTGCCAGTTAGGTTTTAGTGAAATGAGAACTTTTGTATTTCTATTTCCTTAATAAAAGGCAGAAGGGCCATATTGGTAGAGTTGCCCCTTCTTTGGAAAAAAGACAACCATTTTTTTTTTCCAAGTAATTACTAGGATACCAAGTATCATATTTTTGGCAAAAGGTGTAAAGTATTGACCAGGTGGCACCACTAAAATGAGAGCAACTGACTTAGTAAGACCATTAAAAAGGTGCAAATGCAGAGGACTGGGCCTAGCAAACTTACTTTATTACTATAAAAGCAGCACAATTGGCCCAGATCCCCCCATTGCATGCTCAAATAGATCCACCCCATTGGGTCTCCATAGAGTCCCACTTTTCTCGCCCCTTCTCTCCAGAGTGCCTGATATGGAGCTCGAAAACATGTAGGCCTCCTTCATGTAGCCCCTGCTTACGATTAACACTGAAAATTTGGGACTCCACAGCTAAAATTTTATCCCTTTGCTCGGCTCATACCCCAGCTGCCCCATTTGTGGGCAACCTCAAGTTTCCCCCAGGTCTTAACCCCAATTTATTCACATGGTGGACCCTTAATAAAACATGGGCAATGGGGCACCTGTTAACCAGATCTGACCCCTTCCTGCCGCAAACTTCCCTAGATACCTACAAGGTTCCCTTTTCCGATTAGTTACGCATGAGACAGCTCTTGCACTTTGCCCATTCCCAATGGAGTTTACACAGCCAGCTGGATAAATCAGAGACCTTCTTTGAGAACTGGTGCCTGAAAAATCCCAAACATAGGAAATCGGTATCCCTATTGTATAGTGCTTTTTTTCCAGAAGAAATAGCCAAAAATCTTTCATACGTTACAGCATGGCAAACTGATATACAAACCAGCTTGACACAGGAAGAATGGGAATCTATATGGCTAACGGTTAAAGGCTTCTCACGCAATGTCTCCCTACTAGAGGCAAACTATAAAGTGCTCCTTAGGTGGTATCTTGTTCCAACTCGCATAGCCCTCAGCTGACCCAAGGTGTTTTCGGGGATGTGACAAACCTGGTTCGATGTTCCACATATGGTGGTCTTGCCCTAAAGCCCAGAGATTCTGGATAAGAGTATTTACTATGGTTCATTCTATTTTCGGGATCTCGGTCCCTAAACATCCAACTACTGCCCTGTTATGTAAAAAACCTGACGCTCTTACAGTGAAACAATTCCAACTTTTTATAGTTATCATGACAGTAGCTAAACGTATAATTGCTAAAGCTTGGAAAATAAAACAAATTCCGTTCGAAGCTCTCAAAAACAGAGTTGATGGGATCTTGGCAATGGAAAAAATGTCTAGTATCCTATCTGATTCGCACAAACAATTCACCAAAACTTGGGAGCCATGGCTTGTTTACAGACATGGGGAGGCTTACCCTACTTCCCTCCTTTCACTGTAATCTCAAAATATAAAACAATACCCATTGATGACATCGACCACAGAAAAGCAATAAAGCTTTTGATAGGCCAACACCCCCCCCTAACAAAACTAAAAGCAATATAACCTGCCCATTGTATGTAGTTAAAGTTAACCAGTTTTAAGAATACAAAAGAAAGGGACCTAGGGCAGCCCCCTAAGGGAACCCCTTTCCCCCCCCCATAGTATGTTTCCAGACTACTGACTAATCAACGTGCATAATCTTTACTTTATCTTATCATAAAGCTTCATTACATTACAATATTGCTTCTCTATACACACTATGATATCTGTATAATAGCCTGTATGTTCTATGCCTAATCTGAAATAAAAAATATATTGAAATAAAAAAAAAAAAGTGCAAGTGCAGAACTATCTAACGTTCCCTAAAATGTTTCATCGTTATTTACTATGGGAGCAAACCATACAGCTACTTTTTCAGGTCAATCAATTTATTCCGGGCCGCTCTGGAAATAAAGTATGAGAACAGAAATCAGTAGTGTTTTACTAAGGGGAACTAATACCGCAGAGATGAATATGCAGCAGTTCACTTAGGAAGAGAAACTGTTTGTATTCTTGATAGAAAAGCCAGCAAACATCAAGTCTTAGGGAGACTACAAACTACTTAATCATCTTGTTTCTTATAGGGAAAGTGCTACCTGGAACTTTCAGCCAACATTTCTAGCATAGCTAAACTGTGCCATAACTGGAAAATGTTCTCAGAAAGAAAGGCCAGACAAAATATGGAAATAAGTATGATAGCAATAAAAATAGTTTACAAATAGTTTGAAAAGTCATTTGACTGTTGCATTAAAAGCCCAGAGATCTGCCTTTTTACCTGTATTTTGTGATTTTCATTTTCCTGCTGTGTGGCTGCCACGCCTGTGCATGCTACTGTTGCTTTAGGCCACTGGTAGTACCACAAACAGGAGCAGACTGAGCATTAGATGTGCAAATGTAGATGTATAAGCAGCTGGGCATATTGATTACCTACAGCAGCAAAATGGCTCTATTCGAGGGATACATAATTCATTGTAACCACTGATGGAGGTCTACACAATGAATGCAGCATTTCTTGTATTGGAGCCCTTTGTCAATATAGAAAATGATGTAGCAAGAGTAGCATGAGAAATCAATAATAGATAAAAATAAGTGTAAGCGAGTACACATTCACATTAAGAGAACACAAGCTATTTTAGTACTTCTGCAAACTTCTACTCTCCTCTTATTTTTAACCATTGCTGGTTAAACTAGCAATGTACCGAGTACAGCCCTTCATCACATACACAAAACTTAGCTTTCTGTCAGTATTATAAGATGTTTAAAGTACTCATAATTGTTCTTTATACCCTGTAGCCCTTCATGAATGCATCTGATTCAAGCCTTATCTGCGCATGTGATTACTGAAATACACTTTCCATGACCCTCCCAAAGATCATGGACCTACTAATCCAATATTTATTTTATTTGCAAGCATATGCTGAGGTCATAATGGGTGAAAATGCAAACCATTTTTAAAAAGGGCTATCTCACAGACAAGCATGGGTGCCTTAAACCTACTTAATAGTAAGTGAGGGTAAGCGAGGGTAGGGGACCTTTCCCTCTTCCTTCTTCCAACAGTAGCGCAAGAAACTATTTAAAATGTTTGTCAGCAGAAATATTTTGGTGGTCTCATGTACAAAGTAGTTTGGGCCTACCTTTTGTCCACCAAAAAACCCAATTACATGGGTTATATGAGCACGCACATTTTGAGCACAAAAAAATTTGCATTCATTGTGACACGAGCAAACAGTTTTTAAAACTGCACACACAAGTTTAAAATGTGCGTTACAATTTTTTATTTCAGATGTAGACGAGAAGGAATAGGAGGAAATTTTACATAAATATACCAAAAATATTTATTACTGAATTATGTTAGCTAACCTTAATAGGTCTGACATTAGAAAACATCAATTATAACTGGCTCTGAATAGTATCACTTGTGGAAGTAAAAGAATATTGATCCCATGACAAATTAAGTGCACACTGGGTATTATTTATAGATTTATATAACACTGTTTCATTGTATTTGTTGAGAGTGAGACACAATATATTTTGTTCACATTATACACACAGGAACTACGGGGGTGGGTTGATGCTGCTTTCACTGCCTGTCTGATCACTGGTGTCAAGTTGCTTCTATAGAATAATGTGGGAATGTCACAGAAAACATTGCATATTATATCATTATTAACCTCACAACAGTTTACATAGTCATTTCTGGACCCCGTACCAGAGGCAACATTCCCAAAGCTACCCTATGCACTAGATGCAAATTTTTAGTAAAAAAAATTTGGATTTTTGCCATTGCTTGTAAACTGCTGCCTGAGGCCAGAAATTCACCTGGAGCAGCCATGTCGAATTCATAATGTTATTAATCCAATGAAAATGGCGTTAAAAATTCCAAGTATCTTGCACCGATTCTATATTGTCATAAGTTGATCTGAGAAATGTTTGCATGGATTTAAAGTTTAACACCAAAGCATTGAGCAACACTGCATTGCCAAAACTGGAGTTAGGCTTTTGTAAATGTGACAGTTTTATGCCATTAATCTTTTACGCCAGTTTCACTTTGGCTAAGCTTTTTGACATCTTCTACCTTCCATATGTGTGCTTAGGTATGCATTGTGGGTAGAGGAGCAAGAGAGGGGGTGGCAAAGTTTCTTGAGGGCATACATCATACTGCTGAGCCTACAGCTGCAGATCGAACTTGTAGGTATAACCTAGCATGATGTACAGTTCATGTCTGTTTATGTCTGTTTTTTTTTTTTCTTTGCATAGATTCAGTGTATCTTATTCTCAACAGTTCTGCACACAAAGCAATGTAAAATGTTAGCTTCATTGACAAGTTTAGAAATAAACAGTGCATGTAAAGGTATCAATAATAAACTAGGTAGATCATTAGTGAGGGGATCAATTATTCATGTCACAGTGCAGTGTTTACATAGTACATAAAGTAAAATACATTTTTATGTATTTATTAGTGAATTATATTTTTTCGCAAACTGCATTGCCATAAAGGAAATGGATAACAATATTTACAGAGGTGGGATGTTGCAGACTTAACAAATATGATCCTCACAACTTCAAATGTTTTGCTATTTTATCTTATCCTGCATTGTGGTTGTATTATAAGCAGAATCTGCAGGTGATATAAATCCATATGACTTAATTAATTCTCTCTGTTGGTTGATGACTTTTTACAGCAACTATTTAACGTTACTTTAAAAGTTTCTGAGTTCCTTTATTTGCATTGAGAATTAACGCTGATGGCTTAGCTGCAGTATGTTTCCATGTGAGTTTGACATAAGTGTTGAGCAAGTGCAATTTATATCACTTCCTTTGGTCAGCTCTTTCCTTTTATGGAAAATGTGCGGGTGGGGGGCACCTCTCCTTCGTATGTCTTACCGAATAAACATTTTGCAAGAAAGCAACGGCTAATTTGAAATTTAATAGGTGCATTTGTACGGTATAATTATCTGTTGATTTTCCGTAATTTCATATGAATGATGTATATCTCTTTGTGCGGTTGTTGTTTTTTTTGTTTAAATGCCATGCAACATATGGTGTAAAATGTGTTGTAATTTTTTTTAACTCTTTTATGCCCGTAGTTTAAAGTGACTTTGAGTACATTTGAGATGTACAGCATATAAATTATACACCACAGTAGTGCAAAATAGTTTTATTTGACTGTAAATGTTATGTGGTTGTTAAGAGGTTATGAAGAGTAAAGCTGAGTACATATTGTGCTTTGAGCCTTATTTGCAACATGTGTGATCTTAGAAAGCTATGAAATATTTGAACACTGATAGAAGTCAGTTTATTGTTGAAAGAAAATTCTACAGGGTTGTATTTACAATATAGGCATGTGAGAGCCTGTTCCTCAGGGGGCAGCTTTATTGGGGGCAGCCCTCAGTTGCCTATATTATAATTAAAAAGGTTCTTAAAAAAATCAGTCTGCTGCCAGATACTTGTGGCTAAATATGGCAGTGGAGCTAATGGGGAGAAAGGGATATCCTGTTATTCTGCAATTGGTTCAGGGCTGTTTGACCATGTGTTAAAGGAAGGGGGCAGGCCAGAGGTCTCCTGCCAAGGGCTAAATACAGGTTTGAAGAATTTTTTTTTTACTGCGGGGCATTTATATCAAGTCATTTACAAACAATGGGGCAGGGAACAAAGTGCAAAAAATCAAGAGGACGCACTAATTTTTGCTTCATTCTTTGCAACCTGCCCCCCCCATAAATGCCCACAGACACAGATCCTTGCTCTCCAGAAGAAAGCAAACGACCTGTGCTTTCCCAGTGAATACAGTGCAGCCTGGGTTCAGCAGTGCTGTATTCTTGAGGGGTGGGCTGGAGGAGATGACTCTGTCATGCTCAAGTTAGGGATCGCCAGCTGTTGCATGGTGTAAAGGAGCCCTGTCCTTTCCGCCTGCCCTTTAGCTAGCAAAAGGTACAGTGGCGTCTTGTGCCTGCCAGCTCTGTGCTCTGGAGGTGCAGAATGCAGAAGTGCCCTAGACATTACTGGGACATTTTTTTAATGTGTACAGTCTAATTTTATTAATTGCAATCATGGTGTTAAAATATAGCTCTTAGTGAAATATAGTTGTGTGTTTGTATGTTTCTTTCATATTTTTCTCATTTTCATTTTTAAAGTCCTTTTTATGTCAGCTGTCTTATTTGTCCTTTACTCCCGGCCTTTCACTGGAAGAATGCAATCTTTGTTTAAAGATTTGTATTTCATATACAATATTTGTTCTTTTGTGACCTCCTCCCCCGCTCTTACCAAGACCACATTGCAGTTTGAGGCTAGTCTCATGGTTAAGAATATTTTGCAGCCACGACTGAGTTAGAATAGATCTCAAACCTGTGTTGCTTGTATTAAACTAATCATTCGGAATACAGATGTTATTTTTGCTCACAATCAACCATTGTAGACATTTGTGATTCCTTTATAGGTCCAATAAAGAAAGAGCAAGGATTTCTGGACCTAACTATGCACATCATTCACATAAGCCCCTGACCCAGTAAAGCATACATGTTCCTATCACATTCACACACACTTTAGTTAGTTTTTCTAGGAGCTAGGTAACTGTTTTGTATGTTATATCTCACATGACTTGTTAAAGGAGAACTAAACACTAAAAATTAATATGAGTAATATACTTTATATACTGAACTTAATGTACCAGCCTAAAGGTTCAGCATCTTTATAGTAGTAATGACCCAGGCATTTAAAGTTGTCATAGCAGCTCATTATCTTGGATTTTGTTAGAAGTATCAGTGACACTGCACATGCTCAGTGCACTCTGGGCAGCTATTGAGAAGTAAAGCTTAAGGGTTGTTTCAAATTATCAAAAAACTGTCTGTTATCAAAGCTGATGCTACAGGGCTGATTATTAAATGTTAATACTAATTGCACAGGTTTTAAACCTGTCATGTACTTATAATGTAAATTATTTACTTATAAGCTTTGTATCCATTTAATTTATATTCTACATATACAGTATATTTTGAGTCGATCCCTAAGCTCAGATAACACAGTAGTACAAAACATGTACAGTGACTCAGCAGAAAAAAAATGGGGAGCTTCTGGGGCATACACAGAAGCACAGATCTTCACTGCCATAGGGCTGTGGTTGCCCCAGGCATGTAATAGCCAAAAGCATAATATACAACTTTTTAGATAAGCTTTATTTCTTCTTTAACGCTCTTTAGAACTTTCCAATGCTGAGAGCTAAAGTCCAGCAATCAATTACGTAAGCCATGGTTGAACAGCATATACATATATAATTATTTATAACCACTGCTCCCATATGCTTTACTGTAACTCCCACAACACACTCATTATCAATGGTTAAAGCATGCTGGGAGCTCTACGTTCAGGGGCTGATTTGCATAGCTTCACCCTTAAGTTAACTTTACGTATGTCATAGAATGGCCTATTTTTAGCAACTTTTTGTTGCTCTTTATTTTATATTTTTTTATAGTTTTTAAACGATTTCCCTTTTTTTTCTGCCTCTTACCCTGGTATCCAAAATATTGTTGTGTGAGGCTACAATTGTATTATTATTACTATGTTTTATTACTTTTCTTTCTATTCAGGTCCTTTCTGATTAGTATTCTAGTCTCTTATTCAAGCCACTGCCTGATAGCTTGGGTAATGGACCTTAACAACTAGATAGCTGCTGAAATTTCACACTGTAGAACTGCTGAACAAAAAAATAATTCATAAACCACAAAAAATTAATATAAAATGAACTCCATATCATTATACTAAAAGTTAAAAGTGAACTACCCCTTTAATGCAAGAGAATGTTTTCATGAGTATCCTGTCTAAACTGCTTAATCTGCTTTCCTACCTAACGCTGGAGACATCAAACTTTTGCATACCTTTTAATGATCTAAATTTCCATGGAGCAGTCCCCAAAATGGGCAGGGCTTTCCTGGTTTTGTGATTATCGGGGGGTATTTGGGCATATTTAGGTGTCATCAAGGTGGATTGGGCATAACATAATTTATCTCTTTTTCTAACTCAAATGTTGGGAGGTGGTTTTTGTTACATCTAAATAAACTTCTTACCATCACCATATTCACAGGGCTATTCTGAAACCTGTGTAGCCCAGAGGGCTTCTAATTTATGCTTTTAATTTCTAAAGCCTTGAAGGTTGCCATGTTCTGTGGAAGCTGTGTAATTAGCCATATCTTAGGCATGAGGTGCCAGCCTTCTAAGAATGCAAAACAGCTGAGACTTCAAGCATAGTCTGCAATTAGGGGTGCATCACAGCTGAGACTTCAAGCATAGTCTGCAATTAGGGGTGCATCAAATCCAGGATTCGATTTGGGATTCGGGTAAGATTCAGCCTTTTTGGGCAGGATTTGGATTCGCCCGAATCCAAGTGCTTGGCTAAATAAGGTGACTTTTGGTCATGTAAGTGCGCACTTCTATTTAACCCTTACGTAGTTTTAATTGCATAAGCAAATTAGGGTTTGGGTTCAAATTCAGTTTGGTATTCAGCCGAACCTTTTACGGAGGACTTAGGGTTCAGCCGAACCCAAGAACAGTGGATTCGGTGTATGCAACACACATCTAATTAAAGTTATTTTTATATTAATCTGTAGATGATATTACAACCTTAAATTATGCATAAATAGTAGCCTCATTTGATGCGTACAGCGTTAGATGCAAGTACCTTTAATAAATGGTGTTGATTTGTGCATTGACTGGATCAATTTTTTGCATATTTTACTACAGTTGCAGCCATAAATGAGCCATATAATCTCCCTCTCTCATTAAAGGAGAAGGAAAGGTAAAAACTAAGTAAGCTTTATTGGAAAGGTCTATGTAAATACAGCCATAAGCACTCATAGAAATGCTGCCCTGAGTCCTCTATCAAAAGAAACACAGGATTT
Organism: Xenopus tropicalis; assembly: GCF_000004195.4. Taxonomy (NCBI): domain Eukaryota; kingdom Metazoa; phylum Chordata; class Amphibia; order Anura; family Pipidae; genus Xenopus; species Xenopus tropicalis. The sequence continues at coordinate 77,656,061 of NC_030683.2, forward strand.
CTTGTCTCTTTTTTTGTAAAAATGATGATCCAGCGTCTGACTTCCTCTCTCAGAAACAGCCTTAATTCCAGGGGCCAAAGTCTGCTCAGTTCTCTCCTCTCTCCCCTCTCCTGCTCCCCCCTCCCACCAGAATGCTAAGAACTCCCTCCCCCCTCCCTTAGGAATGTGTGATCTCAGCTATAAGGGCTAGAGACTGCAGGAAGCTACCTAAAATGGCAGCTGCTATCTTAAGCAAAAGGAGAAAACGTCTAAAGCTGTTTACTCAGGTATGTTAATGGTTTCTGCAGAATAAATATATTGTTCTAGGTGGCACTAATGTGGCAAATCTATTAGCTGTAAAATGCCAAAATGACTTCCTTCTCCTTTAAGGTGATGCATCTTCACTGGTATAAACAGTATGCTTTCTAATGCATTTTTTGTGACTTTGCCTACAGGTAAGGAGTGGTTCGAGCTTTTTACCCTTACCCTTTACCCACACACACACACACATTTCCTAATCCTTTTCCTAAAACCTACCTCTGTGGCACAACCTAGCTATAAAAAAAAGGAAGAATGTTTAAAAAATGTAAAATTACAGTAAAACAGCATTTAGTACTGGCGGATTGCAAAGATCTTTATAATGGTGCAGTTCACCTGTGTCACATTCACTCCAATCAAATTGGGGCTTGTTAAGGGCTTGTTAAGACGGTTTATGCAAATTTATCCCAGTTGCTAAAATAAAAATTTTGTAGACTCTATTCCAAAAAGATAGACTCTGGGACATTGCCACCACCTTTTACGGAGGACTTAGGGTTCAGCCGAACCCAAGAACAGTGGATTCGGTGTATGCAACACACATCTAATTAAAGTAATTTTTATATTAATCTGTAGATGATATTACAACCTTTTATTATGCATAAATAGTAGCCTTATTTGATGCGTACAGCGACTGGATCCATTTTTTGCATATTTTACTAAAAACTAAGTAAGCTTTATCGGAAAGGGCTATGTAACATATCATGTAAGTTTCTCATTAACTAGCAATTTATTTTATATTTAAGTTGTTGTATTGGTAGAAGTGGAGACTTCCACTACTTAGCGATAGTCAACTTGGCTGCTATGATGAGGATTCTCGTATGTTTATTTGTATTCTGGATTTTAGTACATATCAGGGCTTGTTAAGACAATTTATGCAAATTTATCCCAGTTGCTAAAATAAAAATTTTGTAGACTCTATTCCAAAAAGATAGACTCTGGGACATTGCCACCAAATATGCTGTATATAGTTTTTTAAAAAAATATATTGGATAATGATGATCTATGGTTTTGTGATGCATTCTATTATTCATGCATTTTATTACGGAAATTAGGATAGGGTGTCCTGTCCAGGAATTAAATATTTAAAAATATTGTTAGTTGCTATGTTATTAGCAATGTTTGTTCCTTAAGATTCCATATTATTACTGAAAATGCACTTAGACTTTTGATACATAAGGGAATTTGCTGTGTCTGTGTCTTTTCTCTATTTAAAGTGTGGCGCAAACCTCCCCACTGCTGTCATATTTTAATTTTTTTAGACAAAAATTTTAATTATAGTCCATATCTCCATGTGCTTTCAATTGACTTACATGGGAAGTAATGGTTGGCAATTTGTGGTGTTTTGAGTGTTGCATAAAATCAATGGGTAAAATAGCCAAATCACTACATGGAACATAAGCCTTATAGTTTATGTTGCTCACTCATTAATCTATTTTTTTTCTTTCTCCAACACCTGTGGCATTAGTTGAGAGAGATATGTGTGTCTCGCTTTTTACTGATTCAATTTTCTGATAAATATTTGTGTAATTAATATACTGTCAGATAGATCGTTATTAAAGAAACAAAACCATGAATCATGTCTTTCTGCACAATAATAGTAATTTTCCCAAACAGCAAATGAATCAGATAATTTTCTTCTCGTCTTGCCTTCTTGCTGATTGTGAAGCCACAGACTATGGAAAATGAAGTATATCAGGTGCAATTCACAATGCCAACATCACTGGTTCTTGTATTTCCTATTCATTTTGAAACTGGATTCAGCTGGTTGTTTCTTTAGGTTACACACAATTTAACGGCAACACAGAATCTAAAGAGAAATTAGAGGCTATTCATTTTAAGAACATTCCATTATATATTTGACACTTAAATCCTGTTAGTTATTTTCTCATTAAAACAGTATGAACCTTACAGCAGCTAAATTAACAATAGCCAGAGCGTGGAAATCTCCATTTTTGCCCATACCACAACTAAAAATTTAAGATTAGCTGGATGCTAGTTAGCGAAAAATTAACTAGTATTCTTAATGACCGGCAGGAATGGTTCCAAAAAGTGTGGGCCCCATGGGTACAATATTCTATTCCCCCAAGTTAAGCCATGCCTCACCTTCCATATAAGATAAAAGGAAACCTGAACAATGGGAAAATTTTACTGAAAAGCTCTAAGAGACATATGGAGGAGGCAGAACTGAAACAAACAAGGAAAACTTATAGGTAGAACCCGAATCCCAGAGAGAAGAAAACAGAGGCATTCCAACAAGATTTGTTTGACTTAATATCAATTAGTTACAACACCATTTTTTCCCTTTTGTTCCAATTTCTTGACATTTATGTCTTACTTGCCAGCAAGTTGGGGCTCTGAGAAAGCAAGACCCTGACTTGCTCACCCCCCCCACCCTTCCTTTTCCACCCTCTCCCCCCCTTTACCCCTCCCTTCCCTCCCGTTAAAGAATGAAACATAACATCCACATGTGGTTGATAAATGAACAGTTTATTGATGTAAATGCAACTCCATATACCATTGATAATACTGTTATGCAACTATCATTCTTAATAAAAAAGTTAAAACTTAAAAAAAAAACAATATGAACCATGGGAAACAATGCCCGGCAGTCACCCAGTGGGTGGATCTAATTAACAAAACTCTCCCCTCTGTCAGGATTACTTACCTGTCCCGAGGATGCCCAGACAAATTCGATAAAATATGGAGTCCATGGCTTGATGATAATCTAACTGAGTTTTCTGTCCCCTGAACATTTGCTTGTTAAATAAACTCTATACCAGGATCGTATAGCATTTGTACCATTGTATGAATGTAAGGTAATATGATTTTGCTGTGTATTTCTCTGATGCATATCTTTTCCCTTTCTTTTTGTACTGTGTGATGGAGACTCCACATATTCATGGCTGTTAATAATCATTAACCTTGTTCTTTTCAATATCTTTATTAAAATAAAAAAACACAGCATGGATCAGATTGTATTCGATGAGAAAAACTCCTCACCCAGTTCTCATTTAATTGAATGTGGTCATATGTTTTCTAATTAATAACTTGTGATGCTTATCCGTAGTCTGGGCCCTTGTCCCCCCACTGCCCACTTAGTGATTACCTGGGCCCCCTCAAATTGTCAGCATGGTCGCCAAGGGGAGGTGACTGGCCCACCACTGGCATCTACCAAGGCAAACCAACAAAGCCATTCTTTTTTGTAAGAGACATGCCTTTTTAGTGACATCACTTGTGGGATAATTTTATAAATAGAAATAGCTCCTTTGATACATGACCTTCACTCATTTTCCTTATCTAAACCACAACCGTTCTGGGGAAATGTTATGTGTTCCTGTTCTGAAAAGCTCTGTATTCTCCTGACCTTTACAATATTGATTTGCAAGATTGTAATATAATTATTGCATCAGGCTGTGTATTGCCGTATTTCAGTCTGTATTTTAATACAGAAAATTACATAAGGGAAAAAAATACACCTACCAAAGTATCTACCACACAAGCCTTAAAAAGATGTAGTATATTTATATATGTATAATGGAAAAATATCTTTCTGTCCTGTACAAATATTCTATACAAACAGGGTATCGTTTACACAAGCAACACTATAGCACAGTGATACACTGTAGGCTGCTATATCATTGAGACTGAAAAAAAATCACCTTGGGTTTCTTTTTACACAGCCAGTCTTGCACCCCTTAAATGAGAACTAAACCCTAAAAATGAATATGGCTAGAAATACTGTATTTTATATACAAAACTGACAGCACTCGCCAAAAGTTTCAGCATCTCTATAGTAATAATGATATAGGTCTTTACAGTCATTGCCAGAACTAAGGGTAGGCAGAAGTGGCACCTGCCTAGGGCGCAAAGGCAGGGGGGCACCAGGCAAGTGCCTCTCCTTTCACTTTTCCCTAGTTCCGTTCCCTTTTGCCCCCACCACATCACCCCTCTCCAGCGGTCCAGTAACCCTGTGTGCATTCATAAGTGCATGCCCATGGAGAGGGGGGGGGGGGGCTGTGCTTAGGGGCAGATTTATCAAATGTGAGTTTAGAGTTTAAAAGATAAAAACTCACCCATGTACTATTTATTGCTAGTTGTAGCTTTCACCCATTGATAAATACACTTCTAAAACTCCCATCGAAATGGATAGTGAGTTTTTATGTTTTAAGCTGTACACTCGCATTTTAATAAATCTGCCTCTTTGTATCACTAAACTACACAGCCAAATACGTTTTTACTTTTAAGGCTGGATAGGAACATAATATATATGGGATACAAAAGAAGTACAGTGTGTTCATTTCTCTGCAATAAAGTTCCTGTTGTGCATTTTGTGTGTGTATATACAGTCATGGCCAAAATTGTTGGCACCCCAGAAATTTTTCCAGAAAATCAAGTATTTCTCACAGAAAAGTATTGCAGTAACACGTTTTGCTATACACATGTTTATTCCCTTTGTGTGTATTGGAACAGAACAAAAAAGGGAGGAAAAAAAAGCAAATTGGACATAATTTCACACAAAACTCCAAAAATGGGCTGGACAAAATTATTGGCACCCTTAACTTTTGGTGGCACACCCTTTGGAAAAAATAACTGAAATCAGTTGCTTCCTATAACCATCAATAAGCTTCTTACACCTCTCACCGGGAATTTTGGACCACTCTTCCTTTGCAAACTGCTCCAGGTCTCTTATTAGAAGGGCGCCTTTTCCCAACAGCAATTTTAAGATCTCTCCACAGATGTTCAATGGGATTTAGATCTGGACTCATTGCTGGCCGCTTCAGAATTCTCCAGCGCTTTGTTGCCATCCATTTTTAGGTGCTTTTTTGACGTTTGTTTGGGGTCATTGTCCTGCTGGAAGACCCAAGATCTCGGACGCAAATCCAGGTTTCTGACACTGGGCTCTACAGTGCGACCCAAAATCCTTTGGTAATCCTCAGATTTCAAGATGCCTTGCACACATTCAAGGCACCCAGTGCCAGAGGCAGCAAAACAACCCCAAAACATCATTGAACCTCCACCATATTTCACTGTAGGTACTGTGTTCTTTTCTTTGTAGGCCTCATTCTGTTTTCGGTAAACAGTAGAATAATGTGCTTTACCAAAAAGCTCTATCTTGGTCTTATCTGTCCACAAGACGTTTTCCCAGAAGGACTGTGACTTACTCAAGTACATTTTGGAAAACTGTAGTCTTGCTTTTTTATGTCTCTGTGTCAGCAGTGGGGTCCTCCTGGGTCTCCTGCCATAGCGTTTCATTTCATTTAAATGTCGATGGATAGTTGGCGCTGACACTGATGCTCCCTGAGCCTGCAGGACAGCTTGAATTTCTTTAGAACTTGTTTGGGGCTGCTTATCCACCATCTGGACTATCCTGCAACCTTTCATCAATTTTTCTCTTCTGTCCACGCCCAGGAAGATTAGCTACAGTGCCATGGGTTGCAAACTTCTTGATAATGTTGCACACTGTGGGCAAAGGCAAATCTAGATCTCTGGAGATGGACTTGTAACCTTGAGATTGTTGTTATTTTTCCACAATTTTGGTTCTCAAGTCCTCAGACAGTTCTTCTCCTCTTTCTGTTGTCCATGCTTAGTGTGGCACACACAGACACACAAAGACTATGAACTTCTCTCCTTTTTGTCTGCTTTCAGGTGTAATCTTTATATTGCCCACACCTGTTACTTGCCCCAGGTGAGTTTAAGGGAGCATCACATGTTTGAAACAATCTTATTTATCCAATTTATCCACAATTTTGAAAGGGTGCCAATAATTTTGTCCGGCCCATTTTTGGAGATTTTTGTGACATTATGTCCAATCTGCTTTTTTTCCTCCCCTTTTTTTTTGTTCTGTTCCAATACACACAAAGGGCCACATGCTGTCTGATCACTGTCTGAAGTTCAGCCACTGGACTTTAGCCATGTTGTGTATACTAAAGAAAGTCATATGAACTGTCTGAAATTCCACTGTGTGGCAGCTATCAAGCTCACCACACTTCTTGTCCTTTGTACCCACTTCCTGCTTGGCGTGCTCATGCTTATATATAGTCATAGACCTTCATATTGACTATGAGTATGCATATGTTGTTTCATGTGTATACATATATAGAAATATATATTTACATAATTACGTACACATATATTTTTCTTGCATTTGTTATTTTTTGAAACTATTCTTTTTAAACTAGTCTTTACCTCGCCAATAGTGTTTCCCATTTCTTTATCTCTCTGCTACCTCTTTTTTGCCATTTCCCTCAACTGTTAAAGGAACACTAACACAAAAAAGTATATAAAAATGAATTACTTAATTAATTAATGCAATGTTACGCTACACTGGTACAACTGGTGTGTTTGCATCAGGAAGACTACTATAGTTTATATTAAAAAAAACAAGAGTTTTTCACTCCAGATGAATGTTTCTTTAAATCCTTGGAGTGCTGTCCTTGTTCCAGTATATATATATATATATATATATATATATATATATATATATATATATATATATATAGTACAGAAAGTGTCGGCACTCTTAGGCTTTTCTCATTCAGGCAAAAAAAGGTACAAGTTGCTTTTAGATGCGAATGGTGAAGTTTATTTCCGACGTTTCAGTCCTTACTTGGACATTCGTCATATATATATACATATATATATATATGTGTGACATTATATATTTCTAAGTACAAAGAAGTTAACACAACCACTACAGGGAACTTAATTGAATAGTTAGGCCTTAATTCAAGTCATGAGAATTGAACTCCAGAGGTTAATACATTCTCTGACCCTTGTTGCAGTGGGCTCTTTAATGCAGTTGATAAAGGAACTGAAAATAGAGATAATGGTCTCTTAGATAGCATGGAAAGCTATTAAAAGATATATATGCTATTGCTTTTTGCCATTGGTCAAAAAGCAATAGCTCAAAACCTCTATATTGTTGCAATGGTCCTGCCAGAAGGTTTAGTTAGTGTTACACCAAGCAGCTGTGCAACATTCCTTGCATGGAAGTCATCAGCAGGAATCTTATCACTAAAGTCAAGGTTTGAAGTATACTGCACACTACTTTTATAATATAATATATTAAATAGCAAGTGCTAGGGTATGATGAAACAAAAAAAAATAATAATTCTGGCTTCAAAGAATAAATGTATGGTTTGAGTAAAAAAAACTAGAAACGTTTGACAACTCACTAACTATAAAGCATGGGGTATTTTGCACAATCTGCTTTTCCTTCTATTATAAAAAGATGCAAAGCCTTGTTAAAGATAAGCAGTTCCACAACAAGATGCCACCACCCAATTTGTTATTTGAGATAACGTTTCTAGTACTGATATCAGATACTCTGTGCTAACAGTACATTTGGAACTCCATTGAAATTACCTATAAAAAACAGAAGGGTTCTGTATGTCACAAGATTAAACTGCCAAAATATAAACATCGTCAATATTTGGGTGAATTGTCCTTTTTGCCGCACAGAAATTTTGGAACCTTAAAGGCTATTTATAAAAAACCTATGAAATAAATAAGAATGCAATAATCTTCAGTTCTCAGCAGAACTGGTTCTCAAACCTTAAAGGAAACATAGACCTTCTGTGTCAGTATTGCTCTGCTTATATGTTGTTAGTCTGCAACCCACAGCATTAAATTATGGTGGAAGCTGTAGTCATAACCAGCAACCATAAAAATGATGATTCCTAAAGCAAAACAGTTACCAGGTTTTTATGGCCAGTTTCCAATTTTTGCTATAAAGCCTGCCAGGGGGAGCCTGAAGGAGAGGTTGGAGGGCATAGTATGAATTCCAGGGTAAGGTAAGCTTTCAGGGAACACCTATTGGGATTTCTTAGATAAACCAAAATGGAAATTGTAACTGTCAATAACGGGGAAATTTGGGGTGAAAACTTTCTGCCCTGGATATTGTTGGAAATACGTCCTGGAGGACTCAAAAACATATATATATATATGTATTATTATTAGATAAGGACCTTGACCAAAAATTGGCCCTCCAAGGGGAGTCAAACTGTTTGACTTGTAGAGGTGACCATACTTGGGCAAATCTCATATGGGGTTTGACCGATCAGTCCACATACTGAATTGACAGATAATGTGTAGGTGCCAGCTGTATGAGTGACCATACATAATATGGGTATTGTTTTATCGTTTGATATTGTTTACATATTGTTTAGAGTTAATATTTACTGAAGAAATTGTAAAATATAAAACAGGTCAAATTTGATAATGAAATGAAAATTTTGCAGATACTTAGGAATTAGGAAAATGAACCATTGCGTATTTCAAATAAAAGAATTTACCAGCAGCAGCTAATTTAACCCAGTTTATCTAACCCAGACTTAGTGGGGTCATGTGATTGCTTTTGAAAAGAGAAGCCTTGGGACCTTTTATTTTCCTAAATAGAAAAGGAAGCAAATGCCTGACAATCAGCAAAATAAGTGATGTCACCATAAAGGCTTACAGAGAGCTAGTCGATGTTAAGTAACATGGTTGAGATTGAGTGCATGAATCCATTTAACTGATGCTGAGTTAATGGGTTTTAATGTAAAGGAACCATTTCCAGAGAAAGAGGAAGGTAACAGAAGAGAAGGAAGTAAAAGCTTCTGAGGACTGCATTTTTGGGGGATTATTCATAAAACGGATGCCGTATTTTGATCCACAGTGCACAGAATACAATTCTTAGTTCTAGATAAAGCTTTCCAATGAATTTGGCATTACAGCACAAAAAACATGCCTTAGCTTTTCTAAAAATAGAAAAAAAAAGAAATTAGGCTAAAAATTATTTTTATTGTGACAGTCGTCAAAAAGTGACGTTGTTAATGTCTGTTTACTCATTCTCTGGGTTTTAAATTATTAAATCATCTATTCTCCTTTTCCCTCTCTTTTAACTTGACATTTACACAGCTAGTATTGAGAAATTTAAAAAGGGTTGGCGACAGCCATATATAGCCATGCCATTTCTGTCACTAGCTTTCCTGGCCCTGAGCTGAGCAAAAGCATGTGATTCCACTACACATGATTCTACTTGATGTTTATGTTTTTGTGCCTGAAAGTGGTATGTAATGTTCACCAGACACATTTTGGAGACATACTTAAATTTTGAACTTTGCACTTGTATAGGGAAGTTTAATGATATTTTTGTCTCATTAGATATTTTTGTCTCATTTGTCTCAATTGCTTGCAGAGCAGCAAGCTTTTCAGCCAGCACCTTGGTATCACCCTCTACCATCAACCAACCCATCTTAGGTTGTTTCCCATGCAGTCTGTCTGCCATTAGCCTTATTGCTATGGTTGTAGCTATCATAGTGCTAAGCAGCAGCAACACTTCCATGGCGTTTCTAAACTAAACTCTGTGTACTCTTCCCTACATAACCATTATTAATAATAAGCCTGACAGTATCTTATTGCACTAGCCACTGTGGACCAGTCAGCATGTATTCAGCAGTTACAGTATTTTTGGTTTACATTTAAGACCAGTTATTGAAACAGTTATTGAAAGTCAGGTCACAAAAGCAATACTGATACAGTATTTGAAACTGAGTATCTTTGTATACATGAATAATCATATTTAAAGGAGAAGGAAAGGCTAGTAAAGAGTTAATCTCAAGCTGCAGGCATACCTTCAGTTCTCTCAATAGTACCCTTAAGTCTCCCCATATTTCACCTGTTCAGATGATCAGAAGCCAAACAGGAAGAAAAAACGCTCAGCTGTGTAAAGAAAGTTCCCATAATGCCTCGCTCCTGCACAGACACCCAGACCAAATGTACATGCTCAGTTTGTAAGACTATGAGGAAGCTTTCTGCTGATTGGCTCAGACCCACATTCCTAAGGGAGGGGGTGTGTGAGTTTTTTGCATTCTTGAGGGAGGGGGGAGCAGGAGAGAGCAGAAAGCTGCGTGTCTGTGGCACAGGAATTACAGACACAAGAAATCTTTTTTCAGAGAAGTCAGTGCAATGTTTCTGTGAGTGCTTATGGCTGTATTTATATACACGTTCTGATAAAGCTTACTTAGTTTTTACCTTTCTTTCTCCTTTAATAAACCTTGAAAAACCACAGCACGATTATTCTCTTAATTACACTCTCACACTCAACTCATACTCATAGATTTTATGCATTTGCCCTTTAATAAATAAAACAAAGCAATGCATGAAATAGCTTAGTTTTCTTCCTAACACTTAATTACACCCCTGATTTAAGAAATATTGTCATGCCATTTAGCAGATCAAGTTATCCAGGTTTCTTAAATATAAACTACAGTTTGGTACTTTTTATTGCAATGGCAGTTCACCCTTAATAGGGAAGTTAACCTTTAAATAAACTTATATTTAGTAGATTAACCTCTTATAAGCAAATTTTTTAAACTCATCTTAATTTTGTGTATTTACGTTTTTAGTAGTCCTCTTTCTGAACCCACAACAGAAAATTTGGTTTGGGGGGGTCACCACCCCCAAAAATGCATAAAAGTTTTATTTTGGCTCTGATTTTTAATTTCTTATAATTAAGTTGTCAAGCCTGATGGCTGCGTAAATAAAAACGTAAATAATTTGAAAACCATAAAATAAACAAAATGAAGATAAGTTCCAAACTGTCTGAAAATACCACTGACCACATACTGTAGAAAATTAATTGTAAGATGAAGTACCAATGCATAAGCTGTAAGAAGATGCAGCTCTGAAATACAATTTCTTTTTACACCTTATTTTTATTTATTATTTCTAACAAGGTAAATAGAAAGAATAATAACATTGGTTTTAACCCTTTTAGTGCCATGGGACGTAGATTCTACGTCCTGGGTAGCAAAGGACCAAAGTGCCACAGGACGTAGAATCTACGTCCTACAGCACTATCAGGTTTACAAGCGCTGTGCTCGCTTTTAAAGCAGCGCAGCGCTTGTAAACCCTTCACAACCCCCTAGGCAACGAGCAGAGACAGTCATACTCACCGATCCGGTCCCACGATCGCGTCGCCAGCCAATGACAGCAGTGGACACGCGATGATGACGTGTCCACTGCTGTCCCTTTAAATAGCGCCGCCTACTGTCGGCTCCTCATTCCTGCTGCGCACTTCGGACCTGATGGAGCTCCCCTGCTGCCTTCCTGCTGCCTTCCTGCCAGATTGATCGCCCCTGATCGCCCCTGATCGCCTGCCTGCCTTGGGTAAGCTGAACTACAACTCTCTACCACTGTTTATTTTGCTTATTTCGATCTCAACTGTCTAAAAATTTTTTTTTTTTTTTTTTTCAATTTTTTCTTCTATCTTTGTCATTATTACACTTTTGTACACATACACACTTATTTACAACTTTCCCAAGCACACACAGACACTCACACACACACTTACACTTACACTTTTTTTTTTTTTTTTTTTTTTTTTTTCTATCTTTCTTTTCTTTTCTTTCTTTCTTTGCTTTCTTTGGCAGTCTTTTTTTTTACTAAAACTTTATTTCTGATCTTGCTCTATAATTATCTGATTTATTTGGTTGCATTTTAGTGTTTTTTTGGCATTTTCATAATTGATTTCTGTTTTTTATTATTCTATTGCACTGTAACTTTTTTTATTGCTATTGGGTGCTGAATTTGCAGTGACGTTGGTGGATCCAGGGCTCTGACCACCAATTTCATTGCAATTATTGTTCTTCTGTTGGTTTAGGTGGTTTTATTGGATTTTACTGATTTTATGGTGTTTTATCTTTGCATTGTTCTTTATTGTGTGTTTAGTGCCCCCAAAAAGGTTGCTTTTGCAGTGACATTGGTGGATCCAGGGCTCTGACCACCGATTTCATTGCAATTATTGTTCTTTGATTGCTTTTAGTGGTTTTATTCCATTTTAACTTCATTTGATTTCAGTTGTTCTAGAAAGGCTAAGATTGTTCTGGTAGTTTCTATTGCCAAGGGTTAGGCTGATGCCACACATGGCGTAGGGCTGATTTTTTTCAGCAAGTGGAAAAACGCTTGCCGAAAATTCAGCCCTACGCCTGCTACTTGTGCCTGCACCCGAATGAATGGAATACGCTCGGGTGCAGGCACATGTAGCCGATATACGCATGAAAACGCGAGACTTTGCATTCTCACGCGTTTTCATGCGTATATCGGCTACATGTGCCTGCACCCGAGCGTATTCCATTCATTCGGGTGCAGGCAAAAAAAAAAGGGGTGCATAGAGTGCAGCCCCAATATTATGCATTTTCAGGTTTGGCGGCCATGTACTTATGTGCAACCAGACATAGGTATCGTTTTATTCAGGGGAACTTGCAGATTGATGTTTAGTAAGTTTTTGGTAGTTGCCATGGAAATTTTGGAGAGAAATCTAGGTTTGTATCTGGTTTTTCCTTGATTTCTGACCAAAGCGCTGACTTCTGCAAGGGACTGCGGCCACAATTTTCCATGTAGAAAGAGAAGAGTGGTGTCTCTGAATAGCTGAAGGTGTGCACTTTTCGTAAATATATAGTTTGCGGGGGTTATTTCACAGGTATGGGGGTGTTTAGACTAAATAACTGCAGGTAGAGCACATAGAGCACATACCCCCCTTATGCATTGCCCCTGTTTGGGGGCATTTGGTGGCCACGTCTTTATGTGCACCCATACATATGGGGTATCGTTTTATTCAGGGGAACTTGCAAATTGAGGTTTAGTAAGTTTTTGGTAGTTGCCATGGAGATTTTGGGGAGAAATCTAGGTTTTTATCTGGTTCTTCCTTGATTTCTGACCAAAATCTAGGTTTGTATCTGGTTTTTCCTTGATTTCTGACCAAAGCGCTGACTTCTGCGATGGACTGCAGCCACAATTTTCCATGTAGAAAGAGAAGAGTGGCGTCTCTGAATAGCAGAAGGTGTGCACTTTTCGTAAATATATTGATTGTGGGGGTTATCTCACAGGTAGGGGGGGTTAACACTGAAAAGCTGCAGGTAGTGCACATAGAGCGCAGCCCCCAAAATTTCAACTGAAATTGCCCTTATACATTGCCCCTGTTTTGGGGCATTTGGTGGCCACGTCTTTATGTGCACCCCTACATATGGGGTATTGTTTTATTCAGGGGAACTTGCAGATTGATGGTTAGTAAGTTTTTGGTAGTTGCCATGGAGATTTTGGGGAGAAATCTAGGTTTGTATCTGGTTTTTCCTTGATTTCTGACCAAAGCGCTGACTTCTGCAAGGGACTGCGGCCACAATTTTCCATGTAGAAAGAGAAGAGTGGTGTCTCTGAATAGCTGAAGGTGTGCACTTTTCGTAAATATATAGATTGTGGGGGTTATCTCACAGGTAGGGGGGGTTAACACTGAAAAACTGCAGGTAGTGCACATAGAGCGCAGCCCCCAAAATTTCAACTGAAATTGCCCTTATGCATTGCCCCTGTTTTGGGGCATTTGGTGGCCACGTCTTTATGTGCTCCCATACATATGGGGTATCGTTTTATTCAGGGGAACTTGCAGATTGATGGTTAGTAAGTTTTTGGTAGTTGCCATGGAGATTTTGGGGAGAAATCTAGGTTTTTTATCTGGTTTTTCCTTGATTTCTGACCAAAATCTAGGTTTGTATCTGGTTTTTCCTTGATTTCTGACCAAAGCGCTGACTTCTGCAAGGGACTGCAGCCACAATTTTCCATGTAGAAAGAGAAGAGTGGTGTCTCTGAATAGCTGAAGGTGTGCACTTTTTGTAAATATATAGTTTGCGGGGGTTATTTCACAGGTATGGGGGTGTTTAGACTATATAACTGCAGGTAGAGCACATAGAGCACAGCCCCCCCTTATGTATTGCCCCTGTTTGGGGGCATTTGGTGGCCACGTCTTTATGTGCACCCATACATATGGGGTATCGTTTTATTCAGGGGAACTTGCAGATTGATGTTTAGTAAGTTTTTAGTAGTTGCCATGGAGATTTTGGGGAGAAATATAGGTTTGTATCTGGTTTTTCCTTGATTTCTGACCAAAGCGCTGACTACTGCAAGGGACTGCGGCCACAATTTGTCATGTAGAAAGAGAAGAGTGGTGTCTCTGAATAGCTGAAGGTGTGCACTTTTTGTAAATATATAGTTTGCGGGGGTTATTTCACAGGTATGGGGGTGTTTAGACTATATAACTGCAGGTAGAGCACATAGAGCACAGCCCCCCCTTATGTATTGCCCCTGTTTGGGGGCATTTGGTGGCCACGTCTTTATGTGCACCCATACATATGGGGTATCGTTTTATTCAGGGGAACTTGCAGATTGATGGTTAGTAAGTTTTTGGTAGTTGCCATGGAGATTTTGGGGAGAAATCTAGGTTTTTTATCTGGTTTTTCCTTGATTTCTGACCAAAATCTAGGTTTGTATCTGGTTTTTCCTTGATTTCTGACCAAAGCGCTGACTTCTGCAAGGGACTGCGGCCACAATTTGTCATGTAGAAAGAGAAGAGTGGTGTCTCTGAATAGCTGAAGGTGTGCACTTTTTGTAAATATATAGTTTGCGGGGGTTATTTCACAGGTATGGGGGTGTTTAGACTATATAACTGCAGGTAGAGCACATAGAGCACAGCCCCCCCTTATGCATTGCCCCTGTTTGGTGGCCACGTCTTTATGTGCACCCATACATATGGGGTATCGTTTTATTCAGGGGAACTTGCAGATTGATGTTTAGTAAGTTTTTGGTAGTTGCCATGGAGATTTTGGGGAGAAATCTAGGTTTGTATCTGGTTTTTCCTTGATTTCTGACCAAAGCGCTGACTTCTGCAAGGGACTGCGGCCACAATTTTCCATGTAGAAAGAGAAGAGTGGTGTCTCTGAATAGCTGAAGGTGTGCACTTTTTGGAAATATATAGTTTGCGGGGGTTATTTCACAGGTATGGGGGTGTTTAGACTATATAACTGCAGGTAGAGCACATAGAGCACAGCCCCCCCTTATGCATTGCCCCTGTTTGGGGGCATTTGGTGGCCACGTCTTTATGTGCACCCATACATATGGGGTATCGTTTTATTCAGGGGAACTTGCAGATTGATGTTTAGTAAGTTTTTGGTAGTTGCCATGGAGATTTTGGGGAGAAATCTAGGTTTGTATCTGGTTTTTCCTTGATTTCTGACCAAAGCGCTGACTTCTGCAAGGGACTGCGGCCACAATTTTCCATGTAGAAAGAGAAGAGTGGTGTCTCTGAATAGCTGAAGGTGTGCACTTTTTGGAAATATATAGTTTGCGGGGGTTATTTCACAGGTATGGGGGTGTTTAGACTATATAACTGCAGGTAGATCACATAGAGCACAGCCCCCCCTTATGCATTGCCCCTGTTTGGGGGCATTTGGTGGCCACGTCTTTATGTGCACCCATACATATGGGGTATCGTTTTATTCAGGGGAACTTGCAGATTGATGTTTAGTAAGTTTTTGGTAGTTGCCATGGAGATTTTGGGGAGAAATCTAGGTTTGTATCTGGTTTTTCCTTGATTTCTGACCAAAGCGCTGACTTCTGCAAGGGACTGCGGCCACAATTTTCCATGTAGAAAGAGAAGAGTGGTGTCTCTGAATAGCTGAAGGTGTGCACTTTTCGTAAATATATAGATTTTGGGGGTTATTTCACAGGTAGGGGGGGTTAACACTGAAAAACTGCAGGTAGTGCACATAGAGCGTAGCCCCCAAAATTTCAACTGAAATTGCCCTTATGCATTGCCCCTGTTTTGGGGCATTTGGTGGCCACGTCTTTATGTGCTCCCATACATATGGGGTATCGTTTTACTCAGGGGAACTTGCAGATTGATTGTTAGTAAGATTTTGGTAGTTGCCATGGAGATTTTGGGGAGAAATCTAGGTTTGTATCTGGTTTTTCCTTGATTTCTGACCAAAGCGCTGACTTCTGCAAGGGACTGCGGCCACAATTTTCCATGTAGAAAGAGAAGAGTGGCGTCTCTGAATAGCTGAAGGTGTGCACTTTTTGTAAATATATAGATTGTGGGGGTTATCTCACAGGTAGGGGGGGTTAACACTGAAAAACTGCAGGTAGAGCACATAGAGCGCAGCCCCCAAAATTTCAACTGAAATTGCCCTTATGCATTGCCCCTGTTTTGGGGCATTTGGTGGCCACGTCTTTATGTGCACCCATACATATGGGGTATCGTTTTATTCAGGGGAACTTGCAAATTGAGGTTTAGTAAGTTTTTGGTAGTTGCCATGGAGATTTTGGGGAGAAATCTAGGTTTTTTATCTGGTTTTTCCTTGATTTCTGACCAAAATCTAGGTTTGTATCTGGTTTTTCCTTGATTTCTGACCAAAGCGCTGACTTCTGCAAGGGACTGCAGCCACAATTTTCCATGTAGAAAGAGAAGAGTGGTGTCTCTGAATAGCTGAAGGTGTGCACTTTTCGTAAATATATAGATTTTGGGGGTTATTTCACAGGTAGGGGGGGTTAACACTGAAAAACTGCAGGTAGTGCACATAGAGCGCAGCCCCCAAAATTTCAACTGAAATTGCCCTTATGCATTGCCCCTGTTTTGGGGCATTTGGTGGCCACGTCTTTATGTGCACCCATACATATGGGGTATCGTTTTATTCAGGGGAACTTGCAGATTGATGGTTAGTAAGATTTCGGTAGTTGCCATGGGGATTTTGGGGAGAAATCTAGGTTTGTATCTGGTTTTTCCTTGATTTCTGACCAAAGCGCTGACTTCTGCAAGGGACTGCGGCCACAATTTTCCATGTAGAAAGAGAAGAGTGGTGTCTCTGAATAGCTGAAGGTGTGCACTTTTCGTAAATATATAGATTGTGGGGGTTATCTCACAGGTAGGGGGGGTTAACACTGAAAAACTGCAGGTAGTGCACATAGAGCGCAGCCCCCAAAATTTTAGCTGTAATTGCCCTTATGCATTGCCCCTGTTTTGGGGCATTTGGTGGCCACGTCTTTATGTGCACCCATACATATGGGGTATCGTTTTATTCAGGGGAACTTGCAAATTGAGGTTTAGTAAGTTTTTGGTAGTTGCCATGGAGATTTTGGGGAGAAATCTAGGTTTTTTATCTGGTTTTTCCTTGATTTCTGACCAAAATCTAGGTTTGTATCTGGTTTTTCCTTGATTTCTGACCAAAGCGCTGACTTCTGCAAGGGACTGCAGCCACAATTTTCCATGTAGAAAGAGAAGAGTGGTGTCTCTGAATAGCTGAAGGTGTGCACTTTTCGTAAATATATAGATTTTGGGGGTTATTTCACAGGTAGGGGGGGTTAACACTGAAAAACTGCAGGTAGTGCACATAGAGCGCAGCCCCCAAAATTTCAACTGAAATTGCCCTTATGCATTGCCCCTGTTTTGGGGCATTTGGTGGCCACGTCTTTATGTGCACCCATACATATGGGGTATCGTTTTATTCAGGGGAACTTGCAGATTGATGGTTAGTAAGATTTCGGTAGTTGCCATGGGGATTTTGGGGAGAAATCTAGGTTTGTATCTGGTTTTTCCTTGATTTCTGACCAAAGCGCTGACTTCTGCAAGGGACTGCGGCCACAATTTTCCATGTAGAAAGAGAAGAGTGGTGTCTCTGAATAGCTGAAGGTGTGCACTTTTCGTAAATATATAGATTGTGGGGGTTATCTCACAGGTAGGGGGGGTTAACACTGAAAAACTGCAGGTAGTGCACATAGAGCGCAGCCCCCAAAATTTCAACTGAAATTGCCCTTATGCATTGCCCCTGTTTGGGGGCATTTGGTGGCCACGTCTTTATGTGCACCCATACATATGGGGTATCGTTTTATTCAGGGGAACTTGCAGATTGATGTTTAGTAAGTTTTTGGTAGTTGCCATGGAGATTTTGGGGAGAAATCTAGGTTTGTATCTGTTTTTTTCCTTGATTTCTGACCAAAGCGCTGACTTCTGCAAGGGACTGCATCCACAATTTTCCATGTAGAAAGAGAAGAGTGGTGTCTCTGAATAGCTGAAGGTGTGCACTTTTCAGAAATATATAGTTTGTGGGGGTTATTTCACAGGTAGGGGGGGTTAACACTGAAAAACTGCAGGTAGTGCACATAGAGCGCAGCCCCCAAATTTTTAGCTGTAATTGCCTTTATGCATTGCCCCTGCTTTGGAGTGTTTGGTGCCCATGTCTTTATGTGCACCCATACATATGGGGCATCATTTTATTCAGGAGAAGTTTGTCTTTCAAATTTGCCTTTGTTAGAAAATTTTTATGAGATTTTTTTTTGTCAAATCCACATTTGATCATGCGTCCAAGTTTACGTTTTAGAAAAAAAAAAAAATGTCAAAAAAAGCTCCAAATTGCACAATGCACTGACAAAAAGTATTTGGCTTTTGAGAGAAAACTACATTGCACCTAGAAACCTGAAGGTCTGTAGTTTCTAAAGATACCGAACATGAGGGGATATTTTAGATTTACATATAAGTTATGCTGCATCAACTGTTACAAGCGCTTTTCCGCTTTGTTCTGGTGTGATATTGTACTAAGTATTGCTTTAGTTTGGGGGTTACTTCTGGACAGGAACTGTGGGGTACCACCACATATTTGGTATCGTTGGACTTGGGAGTATCAGGGCTTTTACAAACGACAAAAAAAAGTGTGTAAAATTAACTTTTCTATGGAAAAAAACCTCAAAATATACAGAAATTTTTCATAATTTTTTTTTTTTTTTACATATTTCACCCAAAATACACATCATATCTCCAGAAAAGTTATAAAATTTGATATGTATGTCGAAGCCCAATTAGTGACGAAAAAAACGATATATAATTTCCCTAGTTTCATGGAGGTTTTCCTACCAAAAAACATTGTTAAAGTGAATGAGTACAAAATGCTTAAAAAACGTCTGGCACTGGGGGGAACCGAAATGACGAATTCGGCTGGCACTTAAAGGGTTAAATACATTTTGTTTCAGTCATTATTTTCTTTAATTTTTTTTTTTAGCACAACTCATACAGTTTAATTTAAGCACAGATCTTTATGCATTAACTTTAGCACTAGGATTATATATTGAGTAAAATATTAATCTTTCAGTTTAAAGAGATCCTTACAGCACATTTTTTTTTTTTTTACATTAAAAAGAAAAGTTTTTTAAACTGTGTGTGTTTTATTACAGTGTTAAAATGAGCAATTGTGAATCAGGGTTGCCTTCATTTGCTTATTCATAGATAATTCCATTCTCATGAGGTGTTTCCTTCAGACAGTAGCAGTTAGTGAAAATGTTTGTGATGAGTAGGGTCAAATACTACATATTTGTAGTAGCACAGAGGAAAAAGTTAATGACAGAAATGTGTTAAAATGATTGATAGTGAGAAATCCGCTATGTGTGTGAATCATGTACACAGCCATTGTGCCATGTGAGGCAGCAGATGAAAATGGAATATTTATCTGTCCTATATATATATAGACCTTGGTCAGGAGATATTTAGGACTTTAAAGTAAGGGTGATTTAAAAATGCTAGAAAGTCTGTAATGTCACTACCATGGTCTTCTCTGTAGATTTATTTCTTAAACTTTTTTAAGGGGACCCAACATTAAAACAAAAATTCCTATCCTACTGGAATGTAATGCCTTCCTGTAGAATTAAGAGAGTTTGGTTAAGGAATAGGGAAAATATGCCTAGTTTTGTCAGGACAGAGCACATTTATTATTTATTTGTGTTATATTGAGAATTTATATAGTTACTGCGCCTAAATATCTCCATGGTAACACAGTTGTTTAAAGGAGTAACAAATCCCCCTGACCCAATTTCAAATCAGTCCAATATATTAGGCTAAGTATTTATAAAAAAAACAAAAAAAGTGAATGCAACCCGATAGATATATAACAATTTATAATTTTACAAATCATTTACCTCACATCTTATTTGAATCCTGGTGCAAGACAGGTGAGTGGCTGTTGAGCAGAGCAGAGGTCTGCCACTCTATAGGCAGAATGGTGTTCAACTTCTTAACACTGATGAACACATTCTGATGAACTGACATTAAGTATAACAGGAGACAACAGAAGACAGATAAAGGAAAATTAGTTTTCATCACAACAAATGTTTTTTTGGGTTGTGGATTCCAATAAAGGTGTGGCCATCTGTTACAAACAAACAATTGGTCCTTTTGCATTTGCCTATATAAAGCATAGAACCTCAAGATATTTTATGTTATATATTTAACCTTTCTATTCTAATGAAAAATATGCTACATTTTCATGGAACAGATTGTCTTACAATGATAATGTCATACAAAATTGTGCACCTTAGTGCTCATCCAGTGAGCATTTACATCCAGGGTCTTGCTGCACTTTGCATTTCTCTGGCACAAGGTGAAGAACACAGCGCTAGTGGGCTAAGCTGCCCTTTTTGTTACCATGGGCTCGTTTGCATCTTGTGGCCACTGATACTCCCTAACTTGAGAGCGAGAGGGGCACACATACATGCTTCTCCCGACCCTCATGAATACAGCACTGACAGCACTGGGGGAAGCTCAGGTTCCAGTGCTCACTTCTGAAGCGCAAGGAACAACACCAACATAGTACCGATTGTGGGACAGGAGGCAAAGAGCAAAAATCTTGGCAGCTTACACATTTTTTGCATCCTGGCGCTCCACTAATATATGACACTCAATAAGGCAGTATGCAAAGTGCAGAACATGGCAGATTGTGCACATTTTGCACTTTGCGCACTGCCATCCTATTTATAAATGACCCCTTGTGTTTTGTTTTGGAAGGACAAGTCTTTAGCCGTTACCTCGTTCTCTACTGCTATCTGTTGTGTAAAGGGAAATTATTATCAACAGTTTCCTCGCTCTGTACTGCTATCTGTAGTGTAGAGGAAAATTGTTATCAACTGTTCAGTGACTCATTGCTGAGCATTATAATTTTAGCTCCAAGACTGTAAGACTTTTAAATATGCTCTTTGTTAGATGTTTGCTTTCATAATTCTAGCAGCACTAATCCAGAAAAAGGCTAACTGCTAGTGGGAAGTTTTGGGTCACTGGAGTGGGTAAATGTTTCCCATATTACCCCATTACCTCATCAGATTTTTCTCTTGCAAAGCTGGCATGTCTGCTTCTAGAATTTAATTATTTTCTTTGTAAGCAGGAGTTCATTTACTGAGTTTGTGATTTTTACCTTAAAATAGATTTTAATAGTATTTTAAGACAATTAGGTTTTTTGTTCTTTGAAATATTGTATTTTTTCTTCAGTAGCTTTCACATGCTGTGTGGTTGCTAGGGCTTAAATATGCTACAACAAGCTGCAGAATGGAAGCCAGAATAAAATATGAATAGGAGAGGGTCAAAATAAAATAATAAGCTATGAACAAAAAAAAAGAACATTATAACTGAATCCTCACCGTTCACATGTTTTTTGGTTGCTGCAATCAGTGACCCCTGATGCACATCCTATATCCTGGCCCAGCCATGGCTAGTTACACTGCAGTAGTCTCTTGTTTATGTAACTGGATACAGCAGGTCTATGCAACTAATGTTTTTGGCCCCTTTGTTCAACTTTAAAGGCAAAAACAGAATTTCTGAAATAGTATGATACAAACATGCACTATTTTCTGCTTTTGTATAACTTGTAACAGTTTCTCTATTACACACTTTAGTGAAGCTCAAGGAGAATGCTCATTAGTATGCATTGTGAACTATTTGATAGGTAAACTGTCCCATTACTTAACCCGGCTGTCTTATATAACTACCAATAAAAGAGAGAGAACCTGGCAGGTGGACAAGTAGAACACTATTGCTATAGGGCCTATATATGATACTGTGTAAAGCAATTAACACCGATAAAACAGGGTAAAAAGCTGCGGGAAATAAACGTTGAATTTCTCAAGATTTGTATTTTATTTATTATTTTATGTTTTATTATACCTCCGAATGCTGCATTTGATGCAATTATTTTACAATGTCTATGGGAATAATTAAAGAATTAATTATGTTCCGGCGATAAAAAAAAAGTATAAAAACCCATGATGCTGTATTTTCCCAGTAGCATTTTCAAGCAGCTGCTTCCTTTTATGCCCGATTTTTATGGAGAGGTACGTGGCCACAGAAAATCCACACACAACTTGATAAATTTGTGTTTATTTACATATTGATGCCTGGGAATGTGTATTGTATTTGGTCGCTGTTCTTTTTTTAATACACAGTATAATAAATAGTACTCTGTCTGTATAAATCTACTGTACATGGTAATGCATACAGTAACCCATTTACAAACAAAAAGAAATGGGAATAAATTATTTCTGGATAAAGTTATCCATAGTAATACTACAACTATAAAGTAAAAACACGAAGGGAACAGGCAAGTTGCTTGGAATTGTCTTTTGGGACAAGGAGAGAGGGAGAAATTTCACAGAAAGGGAGTGGTGTTTGCTTCCTCTCATTGTAAACCATCAGCATGCTTTAAACAGTCTCTCATCAATCTGGCAACTATTTTTTCTATTTCTGTCCAAGATGTTTATAAAGAGTAAGTCCTGCTCTGCAAATTTAGATGTAGCAATTGAACACAGTATGTTTTTTATATTCTAACTAAGAATATGAGCATTGTGAGCTTAGTTTCATGTAATCATTAGTACATTATTAGTACACTGCAACCATGGTCCTGGCACTTAGAAAATATTACAAGTAATTTATTTAGTAGCAGTATAACAGCAGCTGGAAACACCAGCAACTTATCAGTGCCAGGCCTGGCCGGCTGGGCATCCTTTGAAGCCCAGCTGGCCACATCGCCTGCCGCATTGCCCCTCGCCTGCCGCACTGCCAATCTCCCGTTGCAACACCCTACTCCCAGTCAGTGCACATGCCCACTGGCAGCGAGGGGGGGGTGAGTGCGCTAGTATAAGCACCAGAAGGGAGTGAACTGTGGGGGCACACAGAACGGAATAGGGGAGTAGAAGTGACATGTGCCTAGTCCCCCCCCAGCATTGCGCCCTAGGCACATGCCTCTTCTGCCTACCCCTAGTTTCGGCCCTGAACTAATGTACTTAACTTTAACAGTTGTTGTTATTATTATTATTACAAATTAATAAAGTACCAACATATTCCACAGCGCTGTACAATAAATGGGTGTATTTAGTAAACATACAGTTGCACAGAAAAACACAATTGATAACCCATGCAAGAGGTAAAGTGAGCCCTACCCAAAAGAGCTTTGCTTTACCAAAAACAGTTGCTCACTTCTATTGAAGATTCAAGGTGGGAAGCAAACAGAGTAAGACTAAAATATCTGCTGTATCAATTTGTTAGCTTAGAGAGTTGTCGAACTGAGCTGCTACAGGAAAACATTTGGTGGTTCACACTAAATTAATTTTTAAAAGTCCATTTAAAAAAAACTGGTAGCGCTGGGGGACAATATTAGCAAGGGAAAGAGTGAATACTCTTGGCCAAGCAGTGACTCCAAGCTCATTTTGACTAAAAGGTTGGTCATATTGACCCCTACCCCTTATTTCTTAGTAACAGTAAGCCAGATCGAAAACCCTTGAAATTCTATTGAAACTCTATTAGGCGGTGAAACAATATGGATATTACCTTATTGGAGAAAGAGAGAACCAAACTCCACCCATAACAGTAGGTTCTGGTAGATGTTCTCATGGGTTTGGTAGTAAAGAGGCTTGTCAAGAAATGTTTTATATGTTATACTGTAGTGTTTTGCTCTCTGAGCAACTGTTGCAATTTGCTAACTAGAGCACAGCAATGTGTGACATTGAAGAATAGGGCTTAAAGCAGTAATATTGCTCTGCACAGTACTATGTTCCATACAAAAACACTAAGGGGGGCATTTACAAATGGTTGGAACTTGTTTCCCGATTTTCCTGCTCTAAAAGTTGCAGGAAAAAAAAGTTTTTTGAGATTTACTATGTATCAAAATGGCTAGAAATCCAAATACGACAATTTGCCAGATAAACGCTGCCGAGATCACGTAGAAGTTAATGGTAGATGTCCCTTCTTTCCATGGAGGATGCATTTTTTGCTTCGAAACTTCGAAGAGGCTTTCAGTTCAGTTCAATTCAATAAAAAAATGTGAGTTAGAGTTTTAGTAAATGTGCCCCAAAGTATAAGAAATCCTTGTGGGGACTGTTTAGAGTGATTTTATGGAATTTTAAAATGAAAGGCGTTCTTATCCTTTAAATAATCTTCCCATTACATATTTGGCCAGTTTGGTTCATTTGGGCTTCATGGCGGGCCATTGGTGCATTATTGAATACATCAAGAGGCAGTTTGGACAGGCTATCCCCTTATTTCACTGGATCACTATTGGTCTAAATTGCCCTTTGTTATTGTCTCTTCTGTTATTAGTTCAATTTCAGAAAGTGTAATTTGAAGCCCTTAAGAAGAATGTTAAATTAACTGTAACATCAGGTTGTTGAATTGCTGTTTCATAGACATTATCTGAAGATTATTCTCCATTTTTTAAAGCTTTGATTATTTGGAACTCCTGCTTTGCATTAACCCTTTAAGCCTTGGAGCATTTTGATTTGTTTAGCCACATTTACGGCACAGGGAATATACAAGTGCAAACCAGAAACCGAAAATGTATGGCTAGTCCTTTTATATTTTGATATTGTTGCAATAAGTCCATGGCACTTAGAGAGTTAAACCTATTTGTTAACTGTACACTTACCATTATGATAGAATACCTCTAATGCAAAATGTAACACTCAGAAAGAAGCATTCCAATATTGATAGCATGAAATGCTGGTGGTAAAACAGCTTTAGCAAACACATTTTACAAGCGTCTGGTGCTCAAATGAAACAGCTCTTTATATTCTATACCAAAGTTCATCTAATGAGACAAAACAAACATTCATTGCATAAAATGAATGCCAGGTTTCCGTTTTGCAGATTTATCAGAAATCTTTTCCAGCAAGTGAAAAAAAAACTTTTTCAGGCATTACAAAGATGTGGTTTGAAAGGCTTTTATTCACAAGATAATCAAAGCAGGAAGCCGTTGAGAAATTTATAAACAAAGGCATTCCTTCCATGGTAAAATGGCTGGCAGAATTTTGTGTGATAAGCAATTTAAAGTGAAAACAAAACAAGATAAAGAGTAACTATTGCCTTGCTCTGAAGGAAAATGACCATGTTTGTTTTATTTAAATAATTACTGTTTATTTTTGCAAAATAATGTTTTAGTTTGATATGTGTCAGATTATGTGCACAGCTAAATAAAGATACTTCAATGACATGTAAACCCCCCACCAAAAAAATCTTTAAACATCTGCCACTCCAGTTGTTCAAAAGGTTAATCACTTGGGATTCCTTCTTCTTTTCTGACCCACTCGCCTCCCTCCCTGGGAAATTTGCTTTGGCTACTGGACATGCTCACTCCCAAGCTGAATCTACTCAGCTCACATTGCTAAACACTCCCGCTCCAGTCTAGCCTCCAGTGAAGAGATGACATTGCTGGTTCACATAGAAACTCTGCTCTAGCTCTGATAATTTTCTTTTATTATGGAGATTTATTGTTAACTAAATTTGGCACATTTAGCTATGATTACACAGAATACCTATATGCACACATATATAATATAGTTAAAAGATACATGGAGTTTAATTTAATCATTTAATTTATCAGTGTACGTGCTAAGGCACACTGTACAATTCTGAGCATTTTGTTGTCTTTAACAGAATACATCAAAGGGCACCTGTGGTGCGGGCTAATATAGTCCAATATACAATGGTATTTTGTCAAGAAAACCCCCTGCTTGGGCACTACGCTGCCTGCACCACAGCAAAAGCTTACTGTGCCTCCATTGGGTTATACAATTTTTGCATTATAGGAGCTCCAAATGGCTCAGAGACAACAGAAAAGTTTTTTTGTACCTATGTATGATTCCACAACCAGGTAATCAGACATGACTGGACGTGCAAGTACAAATTTCCCTGTGGGCAAAGTATACCATGGCCAATCCTTAGAAGTGATATATGAGAATTAGTCATCACTGAATAAGTTTTATTTAAAAGGAAAATTAAGGTGAGTGTTGTTAGAATCCTACATTGTGGGCCACCTCAATAATTCTTTCACCCTTAAGTAATCAAAATTGGCCCAGGTGCAGTAACCCAAAGCAACCTATAAAATCATTGCTTTTAAAAAGGTGACTGCTAGTGAGTTCTACCTCCTGATATACATGATTAGACCTGTAGCACACTTTTCACCACCAGATCCAAAGACAGAAAGTTTTATAGTAGAACACAATGTACCAGACAGTAATATGGGTACATTTAGAGCAGTTGCATGTTTGCATGAACTACATTAAACCCAAATTAAGAAGGACTTCTAGTTCTATGACTACCCTCTTCCCAATACCAAGCATAAAAGTGTCAAAGCATAACCCCCTGCCAAATAATTTTCTTATGCCCAAACACTTAATGGAGAACACAGTAAGACACCACATAATATGCTCCAAACTAATTTGAATTATTGTGCTTACTACAAAGTTGCAGCTTTATACAGGCTATAAATAAATATCACTGCTAATGTCATGTCATATACATTGACTGCTAGATCACATTGTTTCTGGCTTTTTTTAATGGGGTAATTATAAACACAATAGCCCTCTAGGAAATAATAAGGGAGTCAGATAGCTAGTTAGTCAACCCCTCAAATATAAAAAAGCACTATGTTTGCCCAAAAAATTTATTACATAACCCTAAGGCAGCGCTGCCTCAGGGGTCCTGGGCGCCTGAGGTGGCTGTGTTGATACCGCCCCAAGTTGGGGGGCCGCATCGCTAGTGCAGAGAAGGCTATTACCCTTGCTGCACTAGCAATGCAGAATTTTTGCTCTTTAAGTTACCAGGAGCAGCTTTTTGCCTCATGTCAACAGCGCCCCTGCCCTAAGGGGCAGATTTATCAAAATGTGGGTTTAACTCACCCATGTATTTATCAAATGGTGAACTCTTAAGGTGGCCATACACAAGAAGATCTTCTCGCAATATGCTAACTGATATGCCCTAGGGTCAAATGATCAAATTACAATGGCAGGGATAGGCGCAGTCGGCCTCCGATCCGACGAAAAATCAAACCTGCCAATTTTAGGCCGGATAACGTATGCCCATCGGAGGTGCCTACACACAGGCAAATAACCTGCCAGTCTGAAGGACCAGAATCGGCAGCTGAAATCCATTGATAAATACACTTCTACAAATCCCAGAGGAATGAATAGAAAGTGGGTAAGTTTTTCTGTGGTAAACTCTAAACTCACATTTGTATACATCTGCCCCTAATAGTCATCTAAAGGCAATGGCAGGTGCTAAGGTCAGTAGCATACGAGGGGACCTATTTATTTTATTGTGTAAAATGAAATTCACCAAAAAAAGGTGTAAAACCTATGTAAAATAAATGCCAAATTTATCAAGGTATGTTTTATTTTACACCATCCAAATGCCAGATTTGACACTGTAATTTCCTGCAGGAGAAAAAAGACAGAAAAAAAGAAACCATTTTTACATAAAGAAGCCTGGCGATGTGTGGTGAATTCGGCGCTATTTTCTACATACCATTATAAATCTGCCCCCCGTTTTCTCCATCTACATTTCAAGGGCCAATTCCCATTTGGCTTGAAAATGCATATTTTTGCACTCCTGCTCCTAAATCAGCTTAGTGGGTGTACTCACAGGCCAACACTGTGCCTCTCAGTGTATTGATGACATGTAATAGATGGGACAGGATTGGTTTGCCTACAAATGTAAATAAATATCTGTCAAAGTGGTGGTTCACCTTTACGTTAACTTTTGGTATGTTATAGATTGTTATAGATTATGGGGATTGTGGGGTATAAGCTTTTTCAGCTCTAATTTGCTTTGTGAGTTCAACAGTTATTATGCTTATATAATTGCTTAGTTCCTTCATTTTCACCAGTAGACCTCAGTTCACTTCCGTGAGGGTAGTGAGACTTCTATATTAAGCTTTAAGAATATTGTGCAAATGTGGAACTGCTAAGCAACCCTGGGATTGTGAAATCCTTAAAATGAAGCAACATTGTAATTAGAAAATGCCAAAAATGCTCAAAAATATCAATGACACAGTTGTGAAATATAATGAGACACCAATTCAGCCATGGGGGGAACAAAACTGGGTCAGAACAGTTATTTTTAGCAGATGTGAAATTGCAAATTTTTTTTAACACTTTGCAGTGCTTGCTTCTATTGCCTACACATATTTTGCAATAATAAGAAAAATAAAAAAAATACTCTTTATGGCTATTTAAGGATTTTACAGTTACCTATTAAATAAATATTCATTTATTAAAAATTATTTTCTCACCTAAGTCTCACCTATGCTAGTAAACCATGTTTTGGCCACTGCTTTGGTATCGCATTTATACTGCTGCTACAAAGAAGTGAGTTGAAAAAATTGCCTTAGACAGCAGCACCTGGCAAAGTACCAGGGGCAGCAAAAATCCACTCCGAGTAACGTTAATTCTAAATTTTTATTGCTGTATACAAGGTAATATAAACAACAGCATTAATTTTAGATCTCTAAAGCTCTTATGTGCACAGCCTTCTTTACCCTTTTATTGATTGGTATTTGTTCAGGTATGGGACCCATTGTCCATGAATGCCTCTTTCTGTAATTTAGATCTTCTTACCTTTATCCTGCTAATAAAAAACATTTAAGCATTGAATAGACCCAAAAGGATGGTTTTGCCATCAATATAGATATATGCAGCTTAGCTACCATTAAGTACAAGCCACTGTTTTATTGCTACGGAAAAAAAAGGAAATTATTTTATGAAATTAGAATTATTTACTAAAAATGGGGTCTATAGAAAATGGCCTTTGTAATTTAGAGCTTTCTGGATAATGTTACTGGATAAGGGATCCACAGGATTGTCTCCACAGAGGGACAGGGGACAGTTCAGTCAGATGCTTCATGGCAGAGGGGCCCAAGAGCTGCAAAGGTCTGATTCACAGGTCATAAGGGAGCCGGGGCTTACAAGTAAAAGGTCAGGGTAAGGATGGGTCATGTAATAATGTTAAACAATGCTAAGTTATTTGTCTGCACAGAGTTGCAGGGTGCCTTATAGTAACAACCTATTACAAAGTGGTATGGAATCGCAAAGCTTCAGTTGCCACCTGAAGCCAAATTGCTCTGAACTTGCCCTGTATACATAAGGCACATTGATTTGTGCTCAACTAACCTTCATGCTTTTGGCTTCATCTTCCAGGATAACTTCTCATACCAAAAGGCTGTGAAATCAGACTGAGCAAGCCACTCTATTCACCCTTCATAAGTTTTGCCAGAAAGACATTTTTTTTGCACATCCCAATGGGCTCCACTGTCTCCCCCTTTATGACATAATCATATAAATTTAGTCGTGCAGATAATCTCTAATTGGTCAGTCAACATGTACAGTCATCAACAGAAACCAATAAGTTATTAGCTGTAAATTATATAATTGCAGAGAGAACCATAAAACAGAATATTTGATAGTTTGCTGTGCATTAGGAAATAAGCTTTAGTAACTGGACAGAACTGACATTTTTGTGTCTAAGATTCTAATGAGACAGAGACAGTGATCACCTGTACTTGTAGCAGTGCTTCATTTTACAGTTCTGGGCTGGAAGCCGACAGAGTTCTCTATTCGTAGCTATTTGGCCAGAGCATGTTTGTGGCCCTTTCTGGTAATTTCCATGCTGCAGCTTGCATGTTTTAAATCTGTTTTTCTCTAAAAGTCACTTTTACTACAGGAAGTTTCATTACAGGCTTGAATATGTATTACTATTTAAAGTGTAACACGGGCTTCACTCCCTTTATTTTGCAGCATCATTGCCTTTTAGCCATTTTCACAATGGTCTTTTCTCCAGTGGCTGGATACGAATTCCGTGCTCTGGCTTAATATCCCTTCCCTTTAATGGATAGTTATTTGTAGCCAAATATTTATTATTGATGAGTTTCAGTTTTAACAAAGCATTGCACATTAATTATTCAAGTTCATATTGATCATCAAATATCTGCTTCCTGTTTTCATTTTTAGGTGCACAGTTTAGTCTTGAAGCTTGTATTTCTTCTCTTTAGAACAGTTATTAAATGTGTGCGTAAAATAGTTGCTATGGTAATGCTAAGTCACAATAACTTACCTTTTAAATGTGATGTAAATGTGAATATTCTGTTTTGTTTCATCAGCAGCAAATTGTAGCCTTCCATTTTCAGGGTTTTTTTTTCATTCTGTTAAAAGGTACAGTAGTGCTTCAAGTAAGACTCCTATATTACTAATTAACAAGTTAATAGAGCACTTTAGTTCTTAAAGTATAGTTTCACATTTTGGCATGATAGCAAGCTATTTATCTCTGTTCTTTTCATCATTAGGGTGAACCCTTTTATCTCCACAGCTTGCTTAATAAGGAACACAGGGTGCTTTTCAGCAAGCAAAATTGCCCCCTGCCACATCCCTTTGACTTGAATGGGAAATGCCTGACAGGGCCTGGCTTGCTCTGTTCAGTATAAAACACACTAGTAAAAGACCGCTATACCTATACAATTATTTTTCTAATGATTTTTCACAGTAGTTTCAAAATTTGCAGTTGTAATGGGGAAGTAAAGGCTTATCACAAAGTTTAGGAGTTGTTTTAGAATCCTTTCACTTAAAGGAATACTGTCATTGTAAAACATGTTTTTTTTCAAAACCCATCAGTTAACAGAGCTTCTCCAGCAGAATCCTGCATTGAAATCTGTTTTTCAAAAACACAAACTGATTTTTTTATTGTGTTTGGTTGAAAAACCCCAAACGTTACACAATCAGTCACTGGCTGACTACATATTCAGGGTTAGAACAACTGGGCGGAGCCAACCCATTTCCACCCATTAAATTTCATTGGTTTATATTTAAACTGATGCCATTATTTAAGTATTAATTCCAGGGTTGTTAAACTTTCCAAAGTTAGTCACTGGGTATTTGCCTTTCAAAGTTAGAAAAAAGTGGGCAGACACCAACAGCCAATCACATTTCACCTATTTACTTTCAATGGTGATGTGTAAAATGCTGTCAGTCCCACAATTTTTATGCAAAGTTGGCCACTGGGGGACTGCACTTCAAAAATAGGAAAAGTGTGTTTGGCCACTAACAGCCAATCAGATTTCATCCATTGAATTTTATTGGTTTAAATTTAAAATGCTGTCATTCTCACAATATTTATGCCAGGGTGCCCACTGTTTGTCATTGGTTGACTTCGGCTCAAGGTTAGTGATATCACCCTCCTCCCTTTCTCTTCCAGCAGCCGATCAGTTGAACAATGGGAAAGGAGCAAGATAATAGCTCCTAGTAGATATCAGAATAGCACTCAGTAGTAAGTAATCCAAGTCCAGCTTGGGACTCCTCCAGTTACATGGGAGACTCAGGCATAATGCACTAGGCGACCTGGCTGGCCACCTCGCCCCCATCACACCCCTTCACTGTTGCGCCCTAGGCAGGTGCCTCTTCTGCCTACCCCTAGTTCCAGCCCTGATTACAACTAAAAAAATACATTTGTTGGTTCAAGAGTAACATTTTAAATGGTAGTGTGAAATATTTGCTATGTAAACAGTGTCATTTAGAAATAAAAAATATACCAAAAAAACCTTGATAGTATCCCTTTAAGCTATTATGATTATTTCTGCTGTGGGAACCAATTGAAAACCAGTACCTGTAGCTCTTAAGAGTGGCATTTCTGCTAGCTGCTATGTGTAGTAGCTTCTAATTGTCTCCTGCTGCAGAGAGAAGTGCAGTTGGGAACTTCTCTGGTTTCTATAGAATTGGAGAAGGACTGTTAGCTACTTGTCGTGGCTTCTAAAAAAACAATTCTGATAATTTACTGATAAATGTCTTTATGTGTGTTTTAACAGATGCAATTCTCAGTATTGTCTATGGCATGGTATTTTCTGGCATTTAGTAGCCTTGACAAAGTAGCTGCTACTAGTAGCTCTGTGTGTCTTCACCCTTAGTTGCACACTGGGAATCAAGCCAAATGTTTAATACATGGTACAGAAGACATAGCTAGTAGTTAAGCAGATTTCAATGGTGAACTTGATTGACATGTGTGGTTTTTGTTTAACATCATCCACAGTGTGTGTATGTTGTTATGGCTGTATATCAGAAAGTAGCATCCTTTACCGTACTTTAATATAGGGGCAATTCAGTGGCACCCCCAAAAAGGTAAGCATGAAAATCCTTCCAGGCAAGGGTCAAATCAATGGCTTAACATATCTTCACGGGCCACTATTATGATATGAACCTTAGTTTGTACCACTACATGATGGGTAAAAATATGCTCATTTGGTGACAAGTACAGTTTTAGGCTATTAATGGCTGCACTTTTTAAAGGTTGGCCAAAGAGCCTGGCATAATTATGGGTGCCAATAGGTACTTAACTAGACCACCTATAGTTTCTGTCTCCCCAATGTATTTGCAAAAAAACATAAAACTAGATACTGTACAATCTTACAGTCCAGTCTTACACTCTCTATGGAGGTTTGGGAGAATGTTAAAACTAGGCCAACCAATCACCTGGTTCATTGGCCAACCAGGAACTTCTGTAGTTGTATGATATAACTGATCGCACTGTGGGCTGATTTATTGGATCAGTGCAATTTGGTCATCCAGGTGTTTTTACATATTTATTTACATATTATTATTAGATTTATTTGATAATATGTCAGCAGAATGTAATGGAGCCAATAGATGTTATTAGGTAAGTTTGTAAGCATCACAGAAGTGGTAAGGCCATAAAGAATTAGTATGCAGTACTTTAGGTGGGAGATGTTTAGTGAAAGGACTACTATTTCTGTTTCTGTTTTTTAAGATGTAGTCATCAAGATATTGACAAGGATTAGATTTGAGGAATTACGGAGAGTACAGAATTAAGTATGACTCAGGACAGTGCACTTGAGTAGTGCAATTTTAGGTACACCAATAGACAGTGTTATGGTAGAGCATGTGTGTGTGGGAATGAATTCAGCTCTGTTTTGTCTAAGTTCAGTTTTAGAAAATAAATAGACATCCAAGAGAATATAGGAGAGCAGCAGTTGGATGCTTGAGATAGGATAAAAGAGGAAATAGGATCCAGAAGAGTGCTGTACCCAGGCTACCAAGCGAGAGTAAGATGTCACAGGAGCTGATGAGGTCAAAGAGTATTAGTATGGAGAATTGTCCTTTTTTAGATTTATCAGACAAAAGGTCACTGGAGGATTTGGTAAGTGCAGTTTTAGTTAAATGTTGGGGGTGAAAACCAAAGTCAGAATGCCCCAGTGGAGAGATGTGATGAAATGCTGTGCAGTGGATAGATGACCATCAGCAGAAACATGTGGTCGTTGCTTGGCCAGAATTACATGGTTGTAAATAGAAAGCGCCACTCAAGAAACATGCAGAACTTTGTTTAATTAACGCAAATCCGGCTGCTTCCAGTGTTTGCTCCTTGGGCAATGTTTGCATCACACCAGAGCCTGTGTATTGTTTTTGATAGTGGGCCACCACAGGCCAATGGATTCCTTGGCTGAATGCCATACTTTTGTCATACACAGTGGCATTCTAAACAACATTTCAATTTACATTAATTAAATGTGTCAGTAGTTTGAGGCCAATTTTCAATTTGTAGATGTAATGAGATTCCTCATAAAACATAATAAAATACTACTGCTGCAAATTAAGTCAAAAGTGTAGCTATTTACTCCACTGGGCTACTAAGTGGTCCTTATAGGTGGACGTGAGAATGGATACGTGGTGATCTCAAGGCTCAAAGCAATGGATGTGCATAGGTGATTTAGGTACATTTGATATGAGTCAGGGTTTAAAAAGTGAAATGATGTTCCTGTGTGCAAAATAACTTAATATTCTGTCAATAACAGCTTCATAAAATGCCAGTCATAGAATTTGCATGTGAAATTAGTAGACACTAAAACTGTTGTATTTATGCTTTCTCTTTGCTAGGTGTAACAGCTGTCATGTTGAACTGACACATTTAAATGGAATCCCCACAGTTCTCACAAGTGATTTTCACTCAGTATATTTTTGAAGGAAATCCCCTATTATCATTGCTTCATTGAAGCTCAGCACCTGCGCTTTGTGCTTTTAAAAAGTAAGGCTCAGATCTGAAGTTGTCTCTAAAAGAACCAGTGTGTGGGTGGCATACAACTGGCATAGGCCTGCAGTGTTGGTAAAATAATAACTTGTAACTAGGGCTGATGTGAACATCAAAAGTAGTGAGTCAAGCAAGCAGACGTAGTTTGTTCAAGGAAACAAACCATTTCACCTCCAAATTTTTCTATAATACCTATTATTCCTAAGGGTAAATAACATAATTATCTATTTGTAAAGGAACATTAATCTTTTTCAAAGTATTCAACAATTGGAAACAATACGATTTGTATGTGTATTTGATTTTCAGTGGGAGGGCTTCCCTCATGAATAAAAAAACAAGCAGGCTGTTTACAGGTCCTGCCTTCGCTTTTTTCTACCACTGTAGTTTCCTTTTCTATGTTTTGGTTTGCATAATTATTATAATTGTTTATTTATCTGCAGTGCTTTATAGAGTTTATACAGTTCCTGCAGTGAAATTAGGTGTCATGTTGCTCAGTGCATAGGCCTGTGCTACATCGACATGACAAGACTTGCACATAAGTAATTTGAACATTTAGGAATTATTTCGTCGTTCGTTTATTAGAATAATGTGCTGCGTGATAGGCTGCATTTGTATGTATGTCTGTATTTATGTATCGATTCTTGTAAATGCATCACTGTTCATTTTTACAACACTTTAACTGTACAGACATAAAGAACAAACTGTACAATAAATAAAGTAAAAATATTTCCATTTTAAGAAATGGGTAATAGAAATCAGATTGCATTGACAAAAGTATTATCAGTAAAAACTAACAAGATTTCTAACTTTCACCCCTTCCAAGGTACTGAAGATCCCTCCCTTTTATTCAGTGGGACCCCTTTTTTCAGTTATTTTTTTTGAAGGTTTACTTAACCTTTAATGCTTTTTTAGAAAACGGTATCTAAGCATAAATGTACATTCAATGGATATGTTTGTATGTAAAATGTGTGTTTTATATATATATATATATATATATATATATATATACTATTGCAAAGAGTTGAGGAATCTTTTGCTAATTTATAAATTTGTGTTATTAGTGGTGGTGATAATCAGTGCCGAGCTGGTGGGGGCTACTGTAGTGGGAGGGAATGGGCCCGGAACTAGTGGTAGGTGAAAGGAGAGGTACCTGCCTGGCTCTCCCCCACCGTTGCGCCCTAGGCAGGTCCCTCTTCTGCCTACCCCCTAGTTCTGGGCCTGGTGATAATAATAAAGCAGTTTTCATATCATTGGAATAAGGCTAGGAAATGCTGTACTGAATAAAAAACAGTTCCTGGAATCCTGGCATTCAGTTACATGTTCTGCATGTAATTACCAATATTAACCATTATTGAAGACTTTTTATGGTGCAGACTGCACATCTTGGTAAAAATATAATTATATCATGTTTAATCCTGTCAGTCTCTTACAAAGTGCTTCTTTATAGCAGGTACATTTATTCTTTAACTCTTGTCTTATGGGATGACATACTGCTTGCTATCTAGTCAGATAGCTAGATATCTTAGATCAACCTATATATTTATATACATGCCTTGTTTTTTTCTATAAAAACATAATACTATTAAAATTAAACAAATCTAACAAAGGAGGGCAAAATTATCATTTGCATTATATCATTTGCAGGCTCTATGCTTCAAAACTGTTGATAAAAAAGTGAAACCAATTTTCCTTACTGAATGAGTCAGCCTGCTCCTTACTATTTAATAATTAACCAGCCTGAGAAATATGAGAATACAAGATAAGTGTGTGCAGGAAAGGGAAAACCAAACCCACGCAATACAAAAAACGTACTGGTGTAGCCTGATGACTAAAATTGCCTTGCTTTTTCAGGAAGCATTAGCTTTAGCAGAGGAGAAGCATAAAAATGTGTATGTATGTAAAATATAGTGTAGGCTTTAGAGGTACTAATTTTTAATTTAAAAAATGCACAAGAGGTCTAAAGGCTGAGGAATAAAGTATTTTTATAACCTTTATGCTAAACTTTTGTGTTTGATATAAAGTCCTAAGGGCTCATTTACATCTACAAGTACAGTCAGTTTCATTAAAGATACTTGCATCAGAATGCACTCCTTGCACTTCCCTATATTTGCACTCAGCATCGCTCAGTCCTTCCTGCCTTCCCTTTCAAACTGATGACTGCTGCCCCTATTGACGCAGAGGAACCGTGAAGTTACCGCCGCCTCCTGGCCAGGCAGTAGCTCTAGGGTTCCCTTTGTGCCCAGTTTCAATAGGTACAACACAATTGAAGAATTGGGCTAGAAATGAGACCAGATGGAATTTTGTACAGGTGTGTCTGGTTTACGATAAATGTGCACATTTGCCATATATTTCCCACCTACAGTTGAGGTCCTGAGAATGCCC
Source organism: Xenopus tropicalis (assembly GCF_000004195.4). Lineage (NCBI taxonomy): Eukaryota > Metazoa > Chordata > Amphibia > Anura > Pipidae > Xenopus > Xenopus tropicalis. Next base: position 77,692,704 of record NC_030683.2, read on the forward strand.
ACTATGGCCAAGGCTCTTGGCAGTATTATCTGTTTAAAACCTGTAAAGACAGCTCTGCAACTGATGGTTAGCACATTCTGTTGCATAGTAACCGTCCATGGACTTTTGGTGGACAGTACTCTGTGTATCAATTATCACGTATCAGCTATGTGCAGGAAGTCTCTAGTTCATGTCTAGTTTTATTTTGTGGGCTTTTTTATGTTAACATTTATTTGCAGCACTGTTTACTAACGTGTGATGGGAGATACACTTTTGATGTAATTGGTGCCCACTGCCCTTTAATCTAAAAAAATAAAAAAACAGTAATACCACTGGAACTATATTGACTTGAGGAGGAGAGGCACCTATGCAACATGATGTAGTTTCACGCCCGCCTACCTAAATCTGTACACTTTGTTGGCCTAGAAAATATACACCTAGAACCACATATATTGATGAAATCATTCTTTACTGATTTTATAGTATTTTAATTTCTACACTAACGCACAATCAGATTTATTAGTAGCACAACCATTGTATAATGTGGAACATGTAAGCTATTGTGTATTAATATTAAAGCCATTGTGTGAGCCATTTATATGATGATTGGCACTAACTTGACACTGCAACTATAGGCATTTTGCAGCCATTAATGTAAATAAGGTGGAGATGCAGTTACATCCAATGTGCCATTAAGCTAATGCCACATGTAGCTTTTAAAAAAAAATCCCGTACATGCATTCACGTTGAATTGAAATGCATCAACCAAACAGCAAACACATGCATTTATGATGGACATAAAATTGTCAGAGCAGGGCACTACATTTTTTACATTGGTTGAAAAATAATGTTCTAAACTGTGTCATTGGTTCTTTACAGTGAGGGATCATTTTTGGAGCATGGTACCGCGTCACTAGTTGTGCCGGTCTTATTACATTTACATGATGATGCCAGTGCAATGGTTAAATGCTTCATGGGGAACAAAACATTAATGATAATTACAATGGAGTATGGAAAATGTAAAAAAAAAGCCTGGCCAAAACCTGTGTGGATCTGATTGTGTATATACACTGGCATAATTACATTGTTGTGGGAATTTTTAAAAATGCCATGTATGGCATTAGTCTCTCTATAAAGTATGGGTTAATGAGTCAACTATCACATGTAGGGCCCGATTCACTAAAGTCCGAAATAAGGAGTGCTATTTATAGCATGCGTTAAAAATCTTATCACTTCTTATTTTTCGCTCGATTCACTAAAAGGACACTTGTCATAATTAAGAAGCGATGTTCTTGGCATTATTTATCTTGTGACGACATATTTTCAAGCAATATATTACGCAGCGCACAACATATTACGCAGCACGTTGCTTGAAAATATGTCGTCGCAAGATAAATAACGCCAAGAACATCGCTTCTTAATTATGACAAGTGTCCTTTTAGTGAATTGAGCGAAAAATAAGAAGTGATAAGATTTTTAACGCATGCTATAAATAGCACTCCTTATTTCGGACTTTAGTGAATCGGGCCCATATTGTAGTATGGGTGATTTAGCAAAGTTTGGTGTGTAAAATCCTGGAGGATTTTATGATAATGAATAAAAATGGGTGATTTACTTTGCTTATCATATCAGGATTTCAATCATTATTGTTTGGTAGTAACATATAGGGAACATTTACTAAAACGCTAACATTTCTCATTTTTGTATTTTCAAATCTTTGAATAAACTAATTTCCTCAAATGTCTGACATTTACTTAAAATTTTGCAGAAAAAAGTCACAGAAAAGTCATAAAACTGCAAAGAAGGGTCCCCCATAATTTTTAATTTGATAATATTGAAACTTTTAGCACAAAAAATCGGAATCTGAAAAAAAAATGCCCCCCAAGTATTGTTTTTATTTAGTCATGTGAAAAACAGTCTTAATGTGATTTAATGAAACTTTTTGTTTTTATTTACCATCTGTGTTTATATTTTGCCCTGTTTATGCATTTTATTACATGTTACATAATAAAATTCTGCTTCTTTTTTCCTTACTGATGAATTCATCTTTAAGAAGACCATCATGAAATGTGTATATATTCTGAATTCTAAAGTCCATAAAATCACTCAACATTCTCGACGAGCCAGGAATTTATGAGAGCACAATGTAGAGTGCAGGGTATGTTCAGGGACATCACAAGCTATGGAATGTGATTAGGCAACAAAGTGGATACTGAGAACTGAAGAACAAAGCCATATATATATATATATATGTCAGAAGTTATGTAGCTCTGTTTTTGACCTTTCACATGAAACAAGGCAATGCATTACAATCACAGAATAAATATACAAAATATACAGAAGGTAATCAAGGTCGTTATGAAGGTGTTAGCCAGACTAACACATTGTGTAACTTAGACCTGGAATAACACACTGAATTTAATGTGGCACGGAAATTCTGATTAAAACAGTGTTGCAAATATTCTGCAAAAGAAGAACTTCTGTGGTATATGTTAGGTGTCTTTTATAGCTCTTTCTAAACACTGATTTTATTACTCACCTTTATAAATATGCCCCTTGCATATTGATAATGCATGGTAAAGGATATGTGTATAGTGGCACACCGATACCAGCCCATATCCAAGTATGGGCAGTTCTGGAATTGGGCAGGTTTAAAAATGTCTTTTAATGCACAATGTTGGCCAGTTGCATGGTCATAGCAGATAAGTAAGCAATGAGGTGGCAATAAGCAAAATATCCTCAAATAATAAACGTATTCATTTTATCTGTGTGATCAGGACGTTCATGATATTTGATTGTGATTATGCTCTTTGCTCTACAAACTGTTGCAGGAAATCACATGATTTCATGGTGGTCTTTCATATCATTTTGTACTGCATGGGCCTCTACCTTTAGTGTTTGCTTTTCTTTGTAACTTAGTCATGTTTCTGTGTGCTGTAGTATAGCAAAGAAAACAAAGAATAATACAATTAGCAGTAAAAGCTGATAGACAATACAGGAAAAATGACAATTGCAGAGTAAAGCTGGCCATACATGCACCGATAATATCGTACGAAACCTCATTTCGTACGATATTCGGTGCGTGTATGGCAAGTCGGCAAGGCGACCGATATCCCAGGAGGCTGCTGATATCGGTCGACACGCCGTTCGGGTGGGTTAAAAGATTTTGATTGAGCGCCATGGAAGGCGCCTGAGCAAAATCTGCCTTCAGAGCTGAATCGGCAGAAGGAAGTAGAAATCCTATTGTTTCTACCTCCATATCTGCCTTTTCAGCCCTGAACGTTAGTGGCCGATTGGAACGATCTTTTGTGCGACCATTGGAAAATCGCCACATGTGTGGCCACCTTAAACGTTGTCTAATCAACTTTGATGTGTTAGAAAAACATAATTTGCATTATTCTGAATCGACAATTCAGAAAATTAAATACGGTGCAGCACTCCGAAATAATGAAAATGGTGAATTTTATTTGTGTCAAAGACTAGGCAGTGTTTCAGGTAACCACCTTTTATCAAGCTTTTATCAACCTTTATCAAGGAATGAGATCAAGTAACTAAAAAACATGGTAATAGGGACACCATATAGTAAGGCTTCTAAAAATATGAATTATTAAAAAAATAAATGTTGCTTATAATAATCTGTAATGTTAAACTACTTTTATATACAAGTTACAAAATTTCAAAGGTATTTGTATATATAATTGTAATTGCAGCATCTTTATTCTGTCTGCGCGGGTGTTTCTGACTTTTGAAAAGCAAGAGCTAGCTAATTAACAGACCTGTGAAGAATTATACATGACTGCCTTGGGATACACTGTTTCAAAAGCAGAACCAGCAGTGCAAAAATATATAGAAAATGCTTTCAGTTGAAATTACATTTACAAATACATATAAAACCATTTCCAGTTTTTAATTAATGTGTAGTAGCAAGTTGCTTAGGCTCAATTTTTTTTTACCAGAAAAAAAAATTATGTTTAAATCCCATAAAAACATACATTTATGCTAAGACTTAATGCAACAGCATCATCCTAAGAAAAGCTCCTCTGCTGTAACAACTTATTACAGATATGCAGGGAAATTTAAAAAAAAAACTCCTTGACTTAGAGAAATGGATTTTTAACATTTTTATCTGGTTAGCCGAATGATATAGGAACCAAGTCAAAATATTAAGCTATTTAAAGACGTGTTTCATGTTTAAATTGTTGTCTTTTTTCTATACAGTTAAAAGCATAAAAAGTGTTAAACGCTTTCAATTTCCATTGCGTAGGAGGTGCAATGGTTGCAAAGTGGTTTTAAGGGTGCAGTCCCTGGACTCAGCTAAAGCTATGGCTCTGATAGCATCACGTTTACGTGCTTTAAAAAAAATATTTCTAAATAAGGTTATATTTGTTTTCTACAGAACCCTGACTCCCCCCAAACATCAGTTTAACTGTGTTTGAGACTTCTAGTGATTTTATTTCCTTGTGTCTCTCTCTTGTTTTATGCAGCCAGTTAGTTTTGTGAAGAAATGATTATAATAGTCATGTTGTCAGGATGTGTGGTTACTATATACAGGCCACAGGGGCACTCCTGCCAGATAAGGACCTTGCCTCAGGTAATAGCTTCTCACAAGTTACCAAAAAGTCACTCCTGGTTACTTTAAGAGGCAAATTTCTAGTTCTTAAACTGGAAATCTGGCTTTTCTAGTACAGAAAGCACAAATTTGCTGTCAGCACTAGCAATGCGCCCTCCCCTGGACCCCCTCTGTCGCTGGAAAGGTAAGCAAGGGGAATGAGCGGCGGCGACATAGCAATGAGGGCAAAGAACAGCCTCTGGTGGAACTTTCTGACATTTGTTATAAATTTCTGTACTGGGTATATTATCTGTAGTGAGTGATACAATTATTAGTAGTACCTGGCTTTCGGGTAATATTATTATCATTGACACGTACATTGTATTTATAAAGTACCAACATATTCTTTAGCAATAAATAGGTGTGGATATTCAACATACAAATTATAAAATATGACAAATGATAACTGGGTAAAGAAGCTCAAAAGAGCTTACAAAAAATGTGCAAAATTGTGCATTTATACTTACCTTTTCCCTTTCCTGATCTCCCCTCAGTCAACTCTCTAGATGCCTGACTTGCCTTAGCTTTGCCCCCTGTGATTTCACCCACCCTATCACCAGTCCCCCTTTCATGACTTCCCACCAGCCAGCTGGTAAAACAGATTTAAAAAGTTTTTAACCCTAGGTGATATAAGAGGATATTCTATCCACTGTTTAAACCTAATTTGCTGGGTCCCTTTCCCCAACTTCCTCTGTATCTTGGTAAGTTAAGCCAACATTTGAGTTGAGTTATGCCCCGGATATCAGGTCTTGATAGTGACATCAATAATACCTAAATCAAAGAGCTGGCTGGAAGCTTACACTATGGCACCATGGGCGGGCCGAGACGACCGGGCGCCCTAGGCCACCTTGCCCCTGCACCCCCTCCCCCGTGTGTTTTGCGGGGGAGGTGTGCGATGCGAAGCGATAGTTCATTGCCCCTACCATGTAATGAAAATGGAGCACAGACTAGGGGTAGGCAAGAGAGGCTCCTGGCTGGCACCCCCAAATCATTGCACCCTAGGCAGCTGCCTCTTCTGCCTACCCCTAGTTCCTGCCCTGTATGGCACTATGGTCTTTTAGACAGTTCTGCATATTATATGATATATAGAGCTTAAAAAGTTAAGGATAGCCCAGCTCAAATATTTTAATTTGCTCGGTTGTAACTTATTTACGGGAAGAAAATGAAAATTTTATGTATCTTACTTTCGTTCCATTACTGTCTGCAAAAGCCAGTTCCTTTAGGTCTGTTAATGACACTGGGTAAATACCATTAGGTCAATTCACCTGTTAGCCAGCACCTTAAGGTTTATTTGAAATATTAAATTCAAAATTACATACCCCCCTTAAAAAAGTAATAACGGACATGCAGTATTTGGTAATTTTTAGATGAAAACAGAAGCTATTGTCATATATCGGGCGCTAGGAGTCCACTCAGGTCTCTCCAAATTTGCAGTACGCCTTCTGGAGAAACAAGGAATTAGACCATGGCTTTAAAAGATTATATTGTTTTTATCAAACAAGACTAAGGTTGACAAGTTAGGGCTGATCTTCCAAAAGATATTTTTCCAAATCTTCAGACAGTATGGTTGAAAGTGTCCAAACTGTCTAATCAATTTAGGCATGTATAGCCACCTTAAGACAAAAAGTCTCTGGAAGCAATCAAGAATTTAATTGTTGTGAAGAAACTCTGCTATGCAGATTTCCCAGCCTAGTAAAAGTTTGCACAAGCAATTGTGGTCTTCAGACTGTTGCACCGAGCTGGCCTTGCCAACCTGTTCTTAGTTGTCCAATGTTGTTTAAAGACCAAGTAACTGAGATTAAAATTTGAATCTATCTTATTGTAATAAATGCAGTGGAAGTATGAAGAAACATGAAGCTACTGGTTGTGTTTTTAACCTATTAAAGGAGAAGGAAAGGCTAAGTCACTTGGGGGTGCTAAAATGTTAGGCACCCCCAAGTGACTTTAATCGCTTACCTTGTACCCCGGGCTGGTGCCCCTGTTAGGAGAAAACAGCACCAGCCCGGGGTACCTGTAGCGATGCGCTTTCTCCTTCTGGCTTTGTTTCTCTGCGACTACATGAAAGGCGCATGCGCAGTAGAGTGAAAAGCAGACTTCTCTGTTAAAGTTCGGCTTTTCACTCTACTGCGCATGCGTGCGCAGCGATACAGGAAGGAGGAAGCGATCGCTGCTACCCCGGGCTGGTGCTGTTCTCTCCCAACAGGGGCACCAGCCCGGGGTAAAAGGTAGGCAATTAAAGTCACTTGGGGGTGCCTAACATTTTGGCACCCCCAAGTGACTTTGCCTTTCCTTCTCCTTTAAGGGTCATCAATATGTTTTCAACTTTGATGCATCAATGTAGGAAACAGGTGTTCTTAGATTAGAGGTCCCCAATGGACCAATACCTAATCGCTAGTATTAAACATATTGTAAAAAATGTGGAAATTATTCTAATTCCTGGTCTGATTTTACAATTTTGGAAAGGCTCAAATCAAGCTTTGTTATACTAACCAGTAATGCGTGTCTTGGGCTTAATGAACTGTTTGTTGTAGTTAATGGGAAACTGACAGAGATAATAAGTAACTCCATTCTGCGCTTTCATTAATTACAGGCTTGCAGGAGAAAAAGTAAGCAAACATTTTCAACACACCAAAACAAATATGTCTTGCAGAACAGACCCTTAGGGCTCTGGCACACGGGGAGATTAGTCGCCCGCGACAAAACTCCCTGTTCACGGGCGACTAATCTCCCAGAGTTGCCTTCCCCTGCCATCCCACCGGCGAAAATGTAAGTCGCCGGTGGGATGGCACACGCGGCGGCGCGATTTCGCGCATATCGCCGAAGTTGCCTCGTGAGGCTTTTTCGGCGATTTGCACAGTAAAACTAAAACAGTTTTAACAACAACATTAATAAGATATTTCTAGCAAATAGCAAAACAGGGGTTGACATTTCTGAGTGCATTAATACCTGGACAAACATTATAGATATTTTAATGACTTTAATGAACCACAAACAATTAACAGGTTAAGATAATATTATTTATTTATAATTATTTGAGCATTTAAAAAAAAAAAAAAAAAATCTTTGTGGGAGGACGGCACAGCCATTAACAGTACAGGAGGTATGAAGAATATTTTAAGTCAAATATGTTTTACATTTACAACTTTTATAAAGAAAATGTGAAAAGGCATGTGATTTGCCGCTGGATATGAAATTTGTGTTGGAATGCAGGATTTTATACTGATACAGTCACTTTGTGGATTTAGTTTCATCAATTCGCAAGCCAGAACCAGGCGAAATAGACTTTAATGAAGGGGAATGAAGAGAAAATTTCACCCAGTGATAAATTAATGAAATTTGCCTGGTGAAAAGATGCGAATATTCTCAAACGCTTAGCTTTTTTCTCTTGAGAAAAGTCTCCCTTGCTTTTTGGTAAATCTGCGAATTCACTGTGAATTGTCTTTTTAGCAAATTTTCATCAAAAAAAGACAATTCGCCCTTTAGTAAATGTGCCCCACAGTGTTTGGCACTGCCTAAACTACTGCAGCACTGCATGCAATAAAGGCAGCAAATGGGACCCTTATTGGTGTCACCTGGCATGGCACCAGCTTGCACATCCTTGGTACTGGTCAAGTCAGGAGTGCTGGGGGACACAAAGTGCCTGGGCGGTATAGATTCCATAAATAGGAGGTAATGCAGGGCATCTTTCAGAGCTAGGCTCCTTAGTGTGCGCCAGATTTGTAATCTAGCAGAAGGCACAGATTGCACTTTGCAAGGGCTATGTTATAATTCATTATGTATAAAGGTGGCCATACACCTTTATACCTACGGGTGGGCGATATCGGGGACCATTTAGGTAAAAAAAATAATAATCCGATCGTTTGGCCCTGGGGCCAGACGATCGGATTATGTGGGCGGCAATGGGGCAGTCGGATCGGGGACCGCATCAACGAGCCGATGCGGTCCCCGATCCGACCAGATTTTCTAACCTGGCCGATCGAGATCTGGCCAATTTCAGGCCAGATATCGGTCAGCCAGGCCAATCTGCTCTCCCCATACACGGGCCGATTAGCTGCCGAATCGGTCCAAGGGACCGATATCGGCAGCTATAGTCGGCCCGTGTATGGCCACCTTAAGGCTCTACTATTTTGCAGCACCTTGTGCTCAATCCTTAATAAATTTGCAATACATATTATTTCTGTATCTTATTTTCCAAAGCGAAGCTGAATTCAACTGTTCAATGTGGTCTTTTTTGACATTTAAAATATTCTTGTGGTTTAAGCTCTAATGTTTATCTGACACATATCCGTATCACTTAAAAATACAATTTGCTAATTCTCTATGTTTGTTTCTGTATGTACAGCTGTGTTTTGCGTTCTTGTAATCTTAGATATATTATTATTATTATTAGGCTCTTGAATATTTAGCACACTGTAATTCCTGATGCTGCTTGAGTTTTTTTTCCCCCAGAACCCTTGTTTTATGATTTAAATATGGAGTTTTAACGTGATAAAACCCGTGTGATTGTTTAAGAAAAAAAAAATTCCTTTCCGTTCACTACTGAACACATTTAGCCCTGTCTCCAGACTGTCTCTGTGTTGATCAGCCATGATCTGGACCCAAAACATTGTGGGCTTGCCTCATACTGTCCCATCATAACCAAATCAGTAGCTGGTTTTATAGGGAAAGTTAAAGAAAAACTATACCACCAGAATGAATACTTAACCAACAGATAGTTTATGTTATGTTAAGTGGCCTTTCAGAGAATCTTGTCAAACTGAAATAAATATATCAATACATATTTGCTCTAACGGCCACTCCTAGGAGGTGTTAAGTTTCACAGTAAATATCGCCACATTTTATGCTTTTAATGCTTAAAATATGTCTTTGAGTAATGCGTTAGAACTATTCCTATTAGTAGTTATCGAGATGCAATGGACATAGCGTTTTGCGATAATTGAGATTTTTGCGCATGCGATATGACTAGTAACACGTGCGAAGTGAATCTTGATGAATCATTATTTAATTAAAGATCATTTTTTAACGCATAAAACTATGCGTTAAGTGATAACAACCTTTTGTGAATCAACCCCTAAGTGTGTTATGGGAAAAACACAGTCAAAAGCTTATACAAGAAAAACATTATACATTTACATACATGCTAGGCAGCCCTCCAATAGAAGTAGAAAAAATTATTCTATATAATTAAAAACAAAAAGTAGGTTTGAAAAAAGGGATTCGCTAGATGGGCACACATCGTTGCAGCTTATCAAACACATTATACAACTCTCAGTATGCTCTGCAATATGATGTCTATGAAACTACAGTGTGAAGCTTATTTAGTAACACATAACTACATTTCTGTAGTGTTCGCCGTAAGACTTGTCTGTGTTACTGCTCATTTTGTTGTCCATCCCAGCATTTATATTGTGGCCTTGTTTGCATAGGTAGAAAAAGTGAATGGTTTTTTAAGTCTATTTCCAGCCTATGGCTGGAAGTATGTAAAGATTCTGACCAAATGGGCCTCACATGTTTTAGCCAATAAATTTGCTTCATTCATCCTTAAAATGTCCCCAGATTTAAACATTAAGAAAATTATGCAATAATTAAATAAATGATATACTGAATATAATAGGTCTGTAGAGAGCAGAGGTCTTAAACTTTTGCCTCTTTATTTTTATTTGATGCCCTAGTCCATTTATTTAATCATTATGTTTGTAAAATGCCTTTGTGGATATGATTTTGTCTTAATTAAGCTCTGTATGCAGTCAGTTAAATTAATACAATCATGACTATAACTACTATTTTTATACTCTGTGAATCATGGTTCTGCAATGATAACTTGGACTGTCATGATCTTTTGATTACGAATTATTGTAGCATATGTGAAACATTTTCACCATTTTGAAATATTTTTTTTTGCAGACAAAAAGCTTTAGCGTCCACAGGTGGAAGAAGTGTACAAGCTGCATGTGACTGGTAGGTTAAATGCACATTTATTGTTATACAGTGTACCTCGGTTAAGGTCATATGGGGGCCTGTTCTTTAGTGATTACACTAAATAACCTGCATGGGGCAAGTTGGGGAAGTTGTTCTTATGATGTACTGATGCATTTATTAAACTTGGGCAAATGTTTGCTGCTCTGCACAAGACCACAGCCTCCTGCAGAGAGACGTCTGGGTTATCATTAGAAAAGAAAAGCCTTGTGGGAAGTTCCATCACTACTCTTTCTATTGTAATAATGTTTTAATGACTTACAGCTTATAGACTAGAAGTATTGAATTAAAAAGGGGATGAATACATGAAAGAGTACGGAGTAAGTGTCTCAAACTCTGTAATAACTGCAAAAGATATATAAAATACTTTAACTGCCCAAAAAGAATTGGACTTTGCCCATCTACCACCCTATCACGAACCAACTCAAGTTTTGCCTTGATAGTATTAGCCCTTCCATTAACCCCTCTTCCATAATTTAAATGAACCACATTATACCCCAATGTAATATTCCCAGCATTTTCCCATCATGAAAAGTTTTTAAACAACGCATCATGCAAGTTGCAAATAATTTCCGAAAAAAATATTTTTATGTTTATTTCACAGGCAGACATCATTCTGTAATATATTAAATATTTTTTACCTGTGTAATAATTGTCTTTGATACATATTTCACAACCACACTGTGTTACAGTCATCATGAGCGAACTAATGAAATCATATTGTTTTCCAGGTTGTTTTCTCATGTAGATGACCCATTTTTAGATGACCCTCTGCCTCGGGAATATGTATTATATTTGCGGCCTACTGGTCCTTTAGCACAAAAACTTTCCGACTTCTGGCAACAATCAAAGCAGATGTGTGGAAGAAACAAAGCACACAACATATTTCCACACATAACACTTTGCCAATTTTTTATGGTATGTTCTTATTGGTTTTGTTCTGTGTGTCACTTTTTTTGTTTATGTTGCTAATTAATAATTTTATTTTAATCCTTCCATAAGTATATGTTTTCACTGCAGGGGTATGTTTTTATATAGTAATTGTAAAAAACATGAACTAAGTCTTAATACTAGTATTTCTGACCCTAAAGTATTAATTGTTTTTGTATAAAGGCCATTTGATCACTAGAGGGGCCCTAGGCAATATAAATACAAAGCAGAATTTACATAAATTGCTACAGAAGTTAAGTTAACCATTATCAAGCAACAAAACTAAAACTTACTGGGCCTCAGAGACACATCCCCACAACCTTTGGAAGATTATCTGTTTAGCAGACATACAAAGTTCAAGTAATGAGCAATTATCACGTGGGATACCAAAGTGGGGGGTAACTGAATCACAACCAGGTATTATAGAGTGATAAAGTCTGTGGTGAAGCAGTTTTTTACGCATCTGATGCACACCTTTCGGTTCCGGAGTGGTGCGTTAACTGAAAGGTTGGAAGCTCACCAACTCTGTTAGCGATTGGTGCAGGGCCTTTTGGGGAAGCAATTGCGCCAGCTGGACCATGCGATGGCTGGGGTTCCTGCTGCTGTTGTGCCTGGTGCAGAAAACTATGGTGCGGCCATATTGGACGCTGTGCTTTAGTGCTTCCCCTAAGTGTAATTTTATTTATTTGACTATATCAGAAATAAATGAAATATTCATTCAAATAGTATAATGGGTCCTACCTTACCTTCATTTAGATTTGAAGACTGTGCACCTATGTACATTGTTTATGAACTTAAAACCTGCATGATATCCAAAGTGTGTCAGATGATCCTTGAACAAGTTGGTATGAGGGGAAAGTTTGAGGGGACGAGTAGAGGCTATGGCATGGCTTGTGGGTGTGTGTATGAGATCTAGCAACTTTGTTTTAATGTTCCTTTAATGATCAATCCTAAGTTATTTCATACCCAGAAAATAAACTGTAACATGAGAGACTGGCTGCTACTTCATACCAAATGTTTTGGTTTATAATCAAGGGATTCAATATAATTAAAAGACTCACAATTATGCAAAGTGTCAGAGACTGAAAAAAATAGGACAGTTATTCTTTGTTCTCAGTTGACTAATTATATTGTACTCTCCACAAATACCATTTTAATCCTGCACTTGCTGGCAAATTGTCTCTGTAGTGTAATGTATAATGCTAACTAGTAGAAATATAGAGCATCTTGAAATGTTTTCTGTTGGGAACTTTCAAGCACATGACATGAATATTCAGGGAAACTTACTCAGGCTGAATTAATTAATGACAATATGGAGACTCACAGGCTTTGTTCTTCTTCAAATGTTTTCTCTTCTGTAAGTGCAATGGCCTTTACAGATTACTATTAAATGATTGAGGCATGTCTATTATTATTGTTAGTAGTATTATTATTAATAATAATAATAATAATAATTAGCCCCCACATATTCTGCTGAGCTTTACTACAAATATGTATACATATAGATGACATACAAGATGAAGATACATCTTTTTCGTTTGATCTAAAATAAGACATGCCCAGTAAATGGATGATTCAAATGTATGGGCATACAGTTACATGATTCATTTTCATTTCCTTTGTTCTTAATTTCATAGCAAGCTTGCTGAATTTGCTCTTCTTTTCCTAAGGGGCCATTTATGTCTGTTTTAGTTCACAGTTTTAGTATAGCAGATAGCATAGCCATAGTAGACGTTAATGTAATTTTTCTGCAGAGCTCTACATTTATTGGTCATTTATGCTTGGAGACTTGAAACTTTATATTGATCTGGAAATAGCCCTCTGGAAAATGCAGTGCCTAAATATTCTGCTGTACCATGTTTGTTCTGAATTTCAAAATACCATATGAAAAATTCCACATTACTGGTACGAAACAATGGGTAAAGTATTTGTATTGACTAGAGTCAAGAGTTTTGAAGGACCAAGTCAAACTTGGTATATATGGTGGTTTGGTGTATGGTGGGTTATCACAGTGGTGAAACCCTTTTAGCCATCTTAACTTTAGTTAAGTGCTCTCTCCATTTTGTTCCCTTGGACACTGCTGTAGCCCCAGTATTATCACATTAATATTGACAAAATATGTAAACAAATGCAGAGCAAAGGGGGTTGTTAGCTTATATGTGTAACTGAGCTGTGTTAATGTCATGGCTGCCAAAAGGCCAGATGAGCTGGGAGTGCCACTGTGGCCGCTCAAACCTCGTAATAACGACACAACAACATTTGTGTGGATAAATTAGCGGCCACAGCTTTTATTAAACATATGTATGAAAAAACACCATTAACAAAATATGCCAACTGCCGGGGGGCCCGGCAGGCACGAATTGAACCCCCGCTCTACCAGGAGTCTCCTGCAGCTGGCCCCAGCCGTAAGCTGCTGACCAGCCGCTTAACTCACCAAATTTATCTCCAGACTACGCTGTCAGATGTTGCCATCCGCCAAATAAAAGCTGTGACAATAAAGAACCTAGGCATGAGATAAACATAAACAGAACATATCACAATAATAACAAATCAACACTTGAAGAAGGGTGGGTGGGCGGGAAACTTTTCTAAGTTGTAGAGCTTTCTTCCCTGACAGGAATCACTTTCTTCTGGTATGAGGTACTGGAGGAGGGAAGCTGATAGGTTCAGGCGTTGCCTAGTGACCAGAAATGCTCCCAGCTCACTGGCCGGCAGCCATGGCCCACCATCCCCACTTTGGGTGGTCGCTGGGCAGACTGTATGATGAAAAGAAAATAGGGTGAATATGTTGAGGTGGAAGAGGGTTTGCGTGGGGGAACTTGTGGGATGTTCTTAAGTGCATTGAAATTGAAAGATATACTATAAGCTCAATATCTAAGGAAGGGAGCCTGTGGGGACCTGTTTGAGGAATGTATGGCTAGGTGGTGGTCTTATTTAAGGGGAATTTTTAGTTGTTGGTAAAAATATTAAAATAGCTTTTTTTAATAAATTTCATTATGACATAAAAAAATAAGTTGCTACTGCTGTCACTAAAATAAAAGAATTGTTTGTAATAAAATATGCATGCAAGAATTGTACCCGAAAGTATGATTTTTTTTTAAAAAAAGGAAAACTATTTCTTTGATAGTGTGAAGACAGTAAAGTAGATGCACTTTGTGAAGCTTTGCAGACCACTGTTTCCCATTGGAAATCAAGATTCCCTAATCCCCTGCCTCTGGAACTATATGTCTCTACCAATTTCATTGGCCTGTTTGTTAAAGAAGAATGTGCTGAGGTCTTAAAGAAATTTGCAGCAGATTTTGCAGCAGATGCCTTAGTGAAGACTGGTAAGTTCTAATTCTGTTTCTTTATTCCTATTCCTTTTAGATTTCTGCAAATTGTTAAAGGCTTTATATTTTTGTAGGTTTTGACTTTAATATGGGCCAAATATTGGGCTTTAAAAGGACATAATAATATGACTGACAAATTATGCTAGAGTCTTGTTTCTTGCCATCTCCCTCTGGGCAGCAAGTGGCTGTGAATGTCTGCAGCTGTAGAAGCAAAAACAGCTGTGGTACATTATCTTGTGTTTCCCTTAAGATATGCCTTTAATATGCACAAATTCAGCACTTGTTATTTGCTAACATTAACATTTATAAGGTGTAAGTCTCAGGGGAGCTTAGTAACACCTTAAACTAATATATCATCTGTGCAGGGTAGAAATGTGTGAGGTATACTGTATTTAGAACAATGTTGCAGTTCTGTACCATTGAAGACTATGGGCATAGCACACCTGCCTGCTTAGTATATCAGAATGTATGTAGTATCCATCCTCCTCCTCCTCAAATATCACTGTTCCTCAAGTTCATCTCCCCATATACAGAGCAGTGCAGCACAGTTTTCACCTGCCATGTTTGAGCAGGCCATTTGTGTTCTCTGTTTGAAATGTGCTAACCGTGGAATTATGAGCACTGGAATTTAACCCGTCTTTCTGGCCCAGTACATATGTATGTATAACTTTATTTATAAAGCGCCACAAGGGTATGCAGTGCTGTACAATCTTACAATATACAAAATTACACACAGGGATGCCCCTAGTCAACAGTTAGCGCTGTTTAAGTTAGAATGTTAGGGACATGCTCTAAATCTGGAGAGATTAACGCATCAGTAAAAGGGATTGTGGGATTTGTAATTCAGTAACATCTCAGACTCATGTTGAATAGCCAGTTCCTATAGGCCCCCCTGGACATTCTAGAGAAGTGATTGGTCTATATTCCCTAGACATTAAATAACCAAAAGTTTACACCACTATTTCAATACATACTGTTCTGGAAATCATAGTCAACAACAACAGCTACAGAAGAGTTATGCATCAACTAGACATTTCAAATGATCAGCCCCTTATAATCTGTTATTTCCTGCTAAAATAAAAATTGGTATCAGGCCTTACTTGCCTTCATTGTGTGCCACAAAGTCTAGCTTGTATTTTTGGCACAGAAACAAAAAAACACAGGTTTTTAGAGAGTTTGTATACATATACTTGATTTCAGTGTTTTTCTGTCTGATTCTTACTTTTAATTATGCTGTTTTATCATGCTACTTGTGTCTGGGTGACATCTAGTGGAACATTACCAACATTAGAACATTTTCTACTGGGAAACTTTTTCTACTCACTTACTATGAAACATATGGTAAAGGGTTATTCACAGCACACAGCTGTAATAAAGAACCAATGTTTTCTGATCACTTAATCATAGAAATGAATAAACAATTTACTATAGTGTTACACATGCAGTATTATTTGAGTAAAATAATTATAACCAACAGAAGTATAAGGGGTCATTTACAAAACAGAACACGGTGTGCAAAGTGCAGAAAAAAGGTCACAATTGGCATTCTGCTGTTGCAGCATGGCCCGCAAGGCCATTTCGGAGCACAGAGCCTTGTGGCTAGCCCATTGAATATAGCTCTGTGTGGTAAGAAAGTGATTTTTAAAAAGGGGCAGGCATTTAGGCTTCTCCCTCCTGCCCCCTACCAGTCCCTTAACCAGGTTGGAAGGCCACAAGGGAAAGCCTAGGGTTGGAAAGTTTTAGGGGCAGCATTCTGCATTGTTCCTTACTGATATAGGTAGAAGGAAGAATGTTTGGTGACAGGAGACTGCAGTTTGAATCTGCTGCTCAGTTCACAGTGCAGATCCATTCTTCCTTTTTAGCAATGTGGGGGTGATGGCAGGCAGGGTAGGTGATGCAAGTATAGAAGGGAGTGAACGCCATTTGGTGGGAATGAATTGAGCATGGTCCGGTAGGGAAGAGAGCAAGGTCAATAGAAGGGGGAAGTGAGTGCGGTCACACAGGTGGCGAGGGGTCTTGCCCCTTATGCACCATTCAGACATGCAAAGGCACAGGACGCACAGGACACACTAGAGCCTTGTCCTTAACACTTGCTTTATGGCAGGCGGTAAGGACAATGCTCTCCTGCTCTTCCTGATGCTGCACTGGGTTGCAAGTGCTTGTTGATTGAACACTAAGAAATGCAGTGTTGTGCCCCTTATAGCTCTAGTACTTGTGCCCCAGGGGTCTGTAAATGAACCCTATGATCTAGATGTGATGTAAATATATTATAAATCTTTACTCTTCCTTTCCATCCTCTAATCTTTGTAGAAAGGGATTATAAATACAAAAATACATTTTTGAATAATAAAATAAAATAGAATCCTATGTAACTATCCAGTATACAATTTTACAAATTTTAATGTTTTAAATGTAATTGCTACATTGTGTCATTGTGCAATTCTTTGCTCTGCTGGTTCTTGGTATTAATGTTTTATTTTCAGCACTGCTTGTTCTGACTTTTGAAACTATGTAGTAATAGCCAGCTGACCTGTGAAGAAGAACGCAAGGCATCGTGGGTAAAAAATAAGTCTTGGCTAGAAAAGAGCTTATCTCTGCTGTATTGTTTGAAGTTATAATGAGTAGTGAGAAAGGCCAACAAATACAGCTTCCAGTAGCAATTGTGTTTACAAATAATTTGAAAACCACTGCATCATATAATTAAATCTATGTTAAAAAATTGCTAAGTATTTTCTTTCAGTAGGCAAGATGCCATTTTTGGTTTTATGTCTCCTTTAATAAGCTACAGGACAAAATGCATACAATAATGAAGTTGAAATATTTTTACTTGAACATTATATATATATATGTATAATAATTTCTAATTTGTTCTATTATTTTAACTTTCACCCCCTTAAGGAAGGTAACTTGCAGAACATTCTCCCGTGTGTTTATCTGTCTATCTGGGTGTTCTGCTGGCTGACTATTTTTGTTACTGTGTCTAAGTTTAGTATTTCTATGTTAGGGTACTTTTTAATGATTAAAGGAGTTTCCTATGCTATGTTCACTATTCCTCTTGCAGTAATCCTTTTGCACTAGGGCAGTTAACAAAGCAAATGTTCTTGTGTTTCAGAGGTGAGGGTGGAACCTCACAAGAAGCAGCTGCATGTGACTCTGGCGTACCACTTCCTAGACAGTCACCTGCCCACACTGGAGAAACTTGCACACAGTATAGATATAAACCTTGGTTGTGACTGGGTGGCTGCAATATTCTCCCGAGACATTCGTTTTGTCAATCATGAGGTAAATTCTGCAGTCAGATAAACATGATATATTGCATTTTTCCCCTATATTCATTAATATTATCATACTTTTATTCATATAGAGCCAACACATTCTGCAGCTGAGCTCATACATCATTAACATGTGTCCCAGTAGAATTTATTACATAGTCTCTATCATATACACAGATATAAGGGTTAATGTCAACCAGCTTAAAGTAAGGGGCAAGTGAAAGCATACTAGGATATTACAGTCCTTTATTAAATATTCGATCTGTGGTAAGGCTTTCACCTGATTATTACTTGCATTATGATAGAGGTTACATTTTACTTCATAATTTTTGCCACGCTTCCAAAAAGCAAAGATCCACACTGATCTGGTTCTGCCAGCAATGAGACCACAAAGTAGAAACATCCATAAAAGGCAATATGTCCAGGCCTGGATTTGTAGTGAGACCCCGCCCCCTTATTTACATATTTGGATTCGGTTCAGTATTTGTCCGAATCTTTCACAAAGCATTCAGGGTTCTGCTCAATCCCAAAATAGTGGATTCAATACATCCCTAATTATTTCTTTTGTACTTCCAGCAGATCCAGTCAGTCTTGCAGGTATGGCAGTCACAGCTTTGGTTGTCTGCAAGTCACACAATGAATTCAAACCGTTGTCACTGTTTTCTTTCTGCTGTAGACCCTCCAAGTGTTATACCCATATTCGCCACAGAATGATGATGAACTAGAGCTGGTTCCTGGAGATTATATATTTATGTCCCCAGTAGAACAGTCAAGCACTAGTGAAGGCTGGATATACGGAAGTTCACTTGCAACGGGATGTTCTGGGCTATTGCCTGAAAACTATATCACAAAAGCTGATGAATGTGGTACATGGATATTTCACGGGTAAGTAAAAGTTATTGCAGGTATGAGATTTATTATCAGGGAATGTTGGGACCTGGGCTTTACTGAATAAGGGGGATCTTAGTAACTATGGCTACCTGTCTGATGGGAATAATTTCATATATCTGTAAACTTGCTATGAGCAAGGAGGGGGCCCAAACTAAATGTTGGACCTCAAGGGACTTTAACCAGAAATCCAAAATTGTTGCCCCTATTGACAGTAATGAAAAGCTCTCTGAACCCAAATCTTTTTCCAGAAATGCATTGATGAGCAGGTTTGTATAATTGCCCCATAGTGGAATTGATGCTGACACTTTCTATCAGTGACAAACTGTTGAGGGGCTTGTAGAAGTAATGGGGAGCTTAAGCCTGAAGTGAGATTCAGGGAGACTGCATATTTTCTCTCATTGATAGTCTTGAAAGACCAGCTTAAAGGTCAGTTAGGGTGATACTGGAGGTAAAAAGAAGTTTTCTCTCATAGATACAATAGCTGAATGACTGATACACCAATATTATGAAGCCTTGTTATGAGTTAAGTGGGAGCTGACCAAAGGCTTTACCTCCATAGTGGAGTGTAACTGCTTCACTCCATCAACCACTCTTATATAACAGAAAATAATGGTTAGGAGGAAACTCAGCACAAATAGAAAGGTTGTTTTTTTCTAGGAAAGATGACAATCATAACGAGCACCACAAATTCATTTATCTATCAGCAACAGCTTACAGTTCCATTTTCTGTTATATGATGCGTTATTCATTGTTTTCACACTAACATTTCTGCGGGAGCTTTTCATTGACAAATAGGAATAATTATCTCCTGTTTTCTCCTTCAAGAATTTAAAATGAGCTTGAAAAAAAACAATATGGGTGAAGGTAGCATATTCAGTATTTAGTAAAATAAGCAATAACTAAATGAGACTTAAATATTTAATTTTCTCAATTTAGAAAGATGGAGGGCACTCCTGGCTAGAATATCCTTGCCCAAAAAAATATATATACAAAAAAACAATAAAGTATAAAGTATCCAGGTGCTAGGGTTTTAATAGTCCCCCCATAAGAGGACTATATACATCCACAAAAACCCCACAAAAACCCTGCACACCAGAAAAAACTTCCCTAAGGAGGTATGTATAATTAAAAAAACATTTTATTCATTTAAACAGGATACAAAAAAAATATCAAACTTTAAACATTGTACATCCATCAAAAAACAAATAAATACATACCCCCAGTGAAATAACTGAAAAACAAGATATGAAGGCAGATACTCTGGATGAGAGAATACCCCAACGTTTTGGCTCAAACGCCTTTGTCAAGGGATATTTTATTTTCTCTGTCATGAATTCATGGTGCTAAGTATGGATACTGCAGAGGCAGAAACAATAGATTTATAGTGCCTATATATATTGAGGCTAGAACCAATTCCTAAACTACACAATCAATAAGTATAGCAAATCTATATTTGAGTTCCTTTGATTAATAAGCCCGTGTATCCTTTCAAGGGGATGTAAAGGCAAAAATGAATAATTGCTAAAAGCATTTTCTATGTCATATGAAACTTCTTCAAGCGGTTGAATTTCATTTGTCAACCTTATCCCCTCTTTGAACTCTGTGTGCGTTCCCACTAAAGTTCCCTGGCCAACCGGCTGTGACTTTGTTACCAGCCACCAATTAGATTCATGCAGGCATGTCTGACAGTCTGTGCAGAGCACTCGCCTAGAGGCACACACAGTAAGAGGCATACCTGCACTATTCTAATTGGCAGTTGGGAAAAGCAGGGAACAGGAACCACCTGCTGATATGCACAGGCTGAAATTTTTTCCCAGACGAACAAAATTCGAGCGATTCAGTCTTGCAAACTGTACATATGCTTTAATCAGTATATGTTGCAAAATTGTTCCACGTGGCATAAATAATGCATTTTACAATTATTGATTTTTGCCCTTACATCCCCTTTCAGGAAAGCTACAATTTAAAATAGATGGTGAATCTCAATAATTCTTATATATGCATCATATTTTTAACATTTATAAGTATAAATAAAAAGATTTGGCATCAGTACCATCAAAACATAATTGATGCCTAGACCCTGTCTAAACATATTAAGACGGGTTAAAGCATTCTAAGATTTGTTGCCCATGGTAAATCTGTGCTACCATCTTCCAAAAATGCCATTTCCTTATAGGTGACTAGCCCCTTGTTAAGTAAGTTATTTTCAGGAGTAGTGCGGATTTCTTGTGGCAAAAAATGCCCCTTAAAGGGGTACTGATGCACCACTTCTGGCACTCTTTGACACATCGTTTTTGACCAAATGAATTCTGGGATTCTTAGTTTAAAAAACAAATGAAAATTAAAGTTCCTATTGGTATTTAAAGGCTTTTTATAATCTGTGTAACACTAAAATTGATTAATAAATATGCTATTAGATAGTTTTCAAAACTATAAAGGCAGTAATACCTAGAGATGTAAAAAATAGACGCGCAATGCTTTTATTTTTATACTTTTAACAAAGCCAAAAAATTAGGTTAAAACCACAAGGGAAGCGTTTCATTTTTAGAATTGAAACTCAGTGTGCAACTTGAGATGACCCTCTTTTCATAGGCTTTTTCAATTCCTACTGATATAATGAAATGGCACATATCAAGATCTTTGCACAAAAGAAACATCTTTCCCCTCTGCTGCTGCGTACTTCCCCTGATAGGAACTGTCTCTTTCTAGAACCGCAGCTAGGGAATAAGTACCAATCTTTAGAATCTCATATCACTTTTTCTCAAGCATTTGGCATTTCTAATCCTTTCCTCCAAGAGACATTAAACCTGAGGTGATTACAAATGATGACCTTAGGGCTCAGTTATGGTTGCATACATTGATGCCGCCATTGCACCATTCTTTTAAGGTACTGGCGCCCAAAACACACTTCCACATCATTATGCTTACAATCAGTGCATCCATACTACCATAAATAAATATATGTGGGGTGCTTCTGATATTTATGTCACATGATCACTCTGAAGTCTCCTGACAATAAAAGTATACGGCTCCTTTAGTCTTACATAAAGTCAAAGTCTGATTTTTTTTATATCTTCACGGATTACCAATACTGACTCCTTGTGGGACTAAAATTTATGTATTTTTTGTACTGTACTTAATTATTACTTTTATTGTTACTTTCTGGGGCACATTTACTTATTCACGAACGCTCTGAGCGTTCGTTCGATCGGTACAATAGTATTTTCTGCGACTTTTTTCTACCTTGCGCGACTTTTTCGACACTTGTGCGACTTTTTCTGTGCTTTTGCAACTTTTTTGTATTTTTAGCACAAAAAACTGGATCGTTTTGCCGCTGTTTGTACGAAAATTTTGTGACTTTCAGATCGCCAATATGATATTATCGTGACTAATATGATTTTTTCGTAAGCATTTTCGTGATATTTGAGATCTTTAGAAATTTTCGTTTCCAATCCGAATTTTTCCCATTCGGGATTCGAACTCATGTTTTGATAAATCTGCCCCTTAGTCTAACATATAATTTAAAGCAAATACAATCTTTAATTTACAGATCATATTCACTTCTTAATACTTCCCTATCCGCCACATGTTCTCTTGAGGATCGAGTGATGGAGAAAAGACAACAGGAGGATCCTGGCCTGGGAGATACATCAGCACTTACAATAATATGTCAACCTATGCAGGTGAGTATCTATTAGCAAGTGCATTATATACAAATTTATGGTTTATATAGTGAAATATAGTCTTGCTTTACATGAAAAGGAGCTGCAATCAAATCTGAAACCTTCCTATATGACTAATAAGGCTATTATTGAAGTCTCCATGGAATGTTTTACTCAGATTAGTTATTATACAGTAGTTCAGTTTATTTTCAATACACCCTATTCTAGTGCCCATACAGTGAAGGGAGAGGTGACATAAAACTAATAATTTTCCCACTTAGGAGGTGTCCAGGAAACTGTCTACACAGAATATGTTAACACATCTGATTCAGTACAAGAGGGATTATTCAGGCACTTCATTCGACCACAACTCATTGCAGTCTAATGACTCTTTTTTTAACGCATGGAAATTAAAATAATCAGCCCTTATGGTATATTATTGTTTTTGGACAGTGCTGTCCAACTGGCACCCCCCCCCCATGTGGCCACCCATCTGTGTGGCTGCTGTGACTGCTTACCTATGTGTAAGCTTTACATGGTATCAGTACTCTCCCTGCATTGCTCACGCCTCAAAATCAGGTTGTAACCCCCTGCATTTGTATTTGTTACTTGCGTAGTTATAATAGGTTTGCCTGTCCCTAGTCTGCCTGTCCTGCTCTATCCTGCCTGTGTGTGCCATACTCTGCCTGCCCTAAGCTGCCTGTGTGTCATACTCTGCCTGCCCTGTGCTGCCTGTGTGTTTCATACTCTGCCTGCCCTACATTGCATGTTTGTGTCATACTGTGCCTGCCCTACGCTGCCTGTGTTTGTCATACTCTGCCTTCCCTACCCTGCCTGTGTGTGCCATACTTTGCCTGCCTTATGCTACCTGTGTGTATACTGCCCTGTACTGCCTGTGGGAGGTTTGTTTTGGGAGTTTATCATTTGGAAATAGTTGTTTGGGGTCTATAAGGTGTTTAATTATGTGTTGGCGCTTGCTGCGCTATCTACAGGGGAGGAGGAGGCATATGGATTTAGGGGGGGGGGTTAATATGACTTTGTAACCTTTTTTCACACTTGAGTGATATATCTGCAGCAAGCACCAACCAATTTTCTTTTTGGTGAACTACCATTAATTTGCATATGATCCGAAAAATGTTTGGGTCTGGTTTAAAGTGGGCGTGGTTTAAAAAAAGGAGTGGTCAAAACTGACATCTATTATCGTCCCTCCACCAAGTAGGCCAGAAAAATTCCTTTCCTTAGTACTACAGAAGTTGGACAGCTTGGTTTATTGTTAGCAGTGCTGCAAGCCTCAGTGAATGGTTTGTCTATTGACAAAAAAGGAAAAGATAGCTATTTATTTACACACTCCTCTGAGAAATGAGGTTATTATCCCAACAATGACACCTCAGCTTTAAAGGACAAGGAGAGGGTAAAACGTATGGGGTTTTTTTTATAGCTCACCCCTAAGACAACACAGTACCTGAATCTTTAACTGCCTGTATTCTGAAAAATACTCCTGGCCAGCAGTGTTCTCTTTCCTGATTGGGCTGCAATGTCAGCAGTTCATAGATGCAAAAATGCATGTGCATTAGAGAGTGAGAAGGGCAGTGGGTGAAAATGGGACACAGAATCCTTGCAGGACATGAGTTGCTGGCATGGTGAAGCAAACAGGAACTAGAACTCTGTAGGCTGGGAGCTTTGGGTGTCAGGCAACATAGCAGGGGTAAACTACAGGAGTACAACCTCCCCAATAGATTTGTATATCCATTGTCATACAGTATATTCATCAAAGATCCACTGGAGAGCCAAACAGTGTAATGTAGTTTTTGCTTTTATTTGAGATGCATAGCACATCTTTGTTGAATATATGATAACCTTGTGTATAATTGGTGAACCTACTTCACTGTTTAAGGAGCAGCACTTTACTATACTTATAGCATATCAAAAAGCTTCACAGAAAGATATTGTACATTCATTGTCCTTGTTTATGGGTATACAGTATATTGTTTTGTCTCTTACTTAATATGCAGTTATCTTCCTTTTAAACTGAACAAGAACCTCATTAGCTCTTAATGCCAGATTTCAAAGACTTAGGCAATGCTCAAAATAGACTGTTTGAAGGCTGTAATGTTAAACAGATTTCCTCCCTTGGGCAAGTACTGTAAGCATGCAGCAGAAAGCAAATAAATGTTAAATATATAATAATTTAAGATTAACAAGGCGCCAGCAGTAAGAATGTGGGCACACTAGCTTGCCTTGATGCCAAGAACTCTTTCTGATGACAAAGCATACACTGGCTTAAAGTATTCATGCATTGCATATGTATACAGCACATTAAATATGGCACACCGAAATCATTACTGGTGCAGTCAATTCTTTTCCATAGTTACACAATCAGTTAAATAGAGGTTTATTTTATGAGGGGTTTCAAGTAATTAAAGTGTAAAAAAACATGTATCTGGACTATTCAACTACTGTGTCAGTATAGTGGCATAACCTAAACCATAAAGACAAAAAAATACTTCAAGCAACTCTATAAAGGATAGTTGGAAATCAGAAATTGGAGTGGATAAGAAAATTCCCAAATCACTGAATATCCCTCTCCTTACAGTTAAATAAATCATTAAGAAATGGAAATAGTATGGCACAGCTGTAAATCATAGGCGGTTATATCTAAATAGGCAATTTTAATGTTTTGATGTGAAATAAAGGTTTTTACATTTTCTTCGGTGTGCGAGCCTTCTACAAAATGAAACTTGTGAGGGAGGCCACCAAGAAACCACTACCATTTAAGTGGATTGATTACTAGTAGCAGGATTATGGGACAGTGGCAAAAACAAAGCTCCTACAGTTTGCTAGAAGGCCATATGTAATATTCAGATGTCAGTCCAAAAAAGCTGTTATCCCACAATCTCAATGCAGCCTGACAGAGCTTGGGCAGTTTTGCACAGAGAAATAAGAAACATTACAGTGTTCAGCAAAGTTGATAGAGACCTCTCAATACAGACTCAAGGCTGACATTACTGCCAATAGTGCATATGCCCATACTAAATATTGACTTAAAGGGGGTGTATAATTATGCAATTTTGTGTTTTTCAGTGTAATTAATTCAAATAGCTTTGCAGAGATCTGTTTCTGTTGTCTAATTTGACTATAATTTTACCATATTTTGACCATACCATGTATGTCAGATCAGGCAGGGATTACTCCCAACAACTCTGCAATCCTATCAGATCTGTAAAATGAAATGGATTCTTAAAGCAACACTGTACAATAAAATGTGTGCAGTGCAAGTGCAAGAGGGTAGACCTGTATGATTTTCAAGCTGTCAACAGTTATCCCTACTCCCCCCCCCCCCCCATTTTTTTCAAGTTTGATTGCAAGCTATTCACAATTTACTCTTCATGGTTTAATATAATCATAGCTGAAGATTTTAAACAAATTTTAAACAACACTATATTTGCTCTTCTAAAGTTTGGTTACAGTATAATATTGACATATATATTGCCATACTGTAATCTCAGGAAGGATTCCCTCTGGAGACTGTTCATGCATTTGGACATTTAGAGGCACAATGAGTCTTTTTTTAGAAAACGTTTACTGCCCTTTTAAAACAGCTGCTGTTTATTTAGTGTGGTTTTACCAATGTCCTGGGGTAGTGTTAACTGTTTATTAGTGTGGCACTGAGGTTTTCCAATGTCCTGGGGTAGTGATAACTGTTTATTAGTGTGGCACTGAGGTTTTCCAATGTCCTGGGGTAGTGATAACTGTTTATTAGTGTGGCACTGAGGTTTTCCAATGTCCTGGGGTAGTGATAACTGTTGACACATGTGAGTGACATGTGGGGGAATTTATAGAGCCGCATTATTGTAAAAAGACAAGCATGTTATTATCCCCTTATAAGGAGAAAGTAGTTGAAAATAGACAAAATATTCTGATATTTCCCCCCTTATGTGTTTTTCGTAGCATTTTTTATTGTTAGATTTGACAATAGGAAACTATTTTAGTAACTGCCCTGTAAAAGTAAGACACATTATATTTCTAAACATCGAAGTATAATTTGGCTTCCTTTTACAGGCAATGACTTGAACACCCCCTATTTGGTAATCTAATATGTATTCAGTTTTCTATATGCAGTGTTTGTAGAAGTGTACCTAAATGTACAGTATATGGATATCTACCATTAGTTCTTGAGCTGGTGGTCAGTAGATTACAGCAGCAACCTAGCATTACAAGATAACCCTTCTAGCTAGTTCCAATTATTGTCAAATAAATCTGTTTGAAATATTGTATACTCAAGAGGGCCAGGACCTTTTCTCTCTTGTATCTTTGACATTTAGCTCTTAATCCAGGGGTGTTTCGGCTCCTAGTGCTGCCCTGAGGTGGCCTAGGGGATGCCACCCCCCCTCTTGCTATCGTGCTTAAATTTCTTTGTGTCGGAAGGGGAGAAGGGGGCGCAATAGCGCTCTCTGCACTACAGGAGACAAGATTTCGATTTAACAATTGGAAATTTGGCTCTAAGTTAGCAGGAGTGGATTTTTGCTGCCCCTGGTAACTTCATAGGGGCACTGTTGTTTTTCAGCTCGCCTCATTGCAGCAGCGCCCCTGTCTTAATCTTAAATGTAATTATAATTTGTATATATTATTATAATGGCCCCTGTTTGTTAAATTAATTTATTGTTCTGCTGTACAGTGCTACCTACATAAGTAGCGCTATATAAATAAAAATATACATACAAGACTGGTCCCAAATCCTTCCCAAAAATCTGTCAATCATATATTGCCTGCCCTGCCTCTATGTCTCAGGCAGCCGGTTACTTTTACTTTCCATTCTGCACTTCCTAGATGTTACTGCACTCTTCACGTCCCCTCCACTCTCCCCGTGGTCTTTAATTGTGTAAAGTGTGCATAGGCATCAGGTCACCTATTCTGGTGCATACAAAGCTTGCCTTAATAAACTTGCTCACAAAATCTGTGTCATGATTGGTTACCCAAAACCCAAGGTCCCGGTCACAGCTCACACTTCTGCCTTTAACAGCCACCTTTGGCTTTGTGCGGAGCCCTCCGCTACTTGGGTGCTGCCAGGACTTAAAGTGAGAGGATCAAAGCAAATGTTCTGAGCACACAAGGGAACCAGATCTGAGGACTCAGGCAGCTTACAAGGCAGGCCGGGACAAAACCAGACCAGCAGCGCATTACAAAATCAGGAACACGAAGAGTCAAGCAGGCAAAGCGCGTCAGACCAGGCAGAGTTCAGTCAAAGTCAGGTTTAGGCAGGGGTCAGAATCAGAACAGAAGTGCACACAGAAACTATGCTAGATAGACCTATAACAGACATTGAGGGAACAGATATGGAGGGTTTTATGGGCTGGATAATTGGAGATTTAGAACAGGTGTGGGTAAATAGAGAGCACCTGTAGCCATCATTTCTGCCTGGAAAACTAGGGATATTATTGTAACCCTCTCTTGGCACACTCACATATTTTGGGCTGTATACTTGCTTAGGCCGGAGATTTGGTTCCCTTTGCAGATAAAAGGTAGTGGGAACTGGGATTTTAGCACAGTGCCTCCACCTAGTGGACACTAAGGAGCACACCTCAAGGGGATTTCCACTAGGATCCCACACAGGTTGCAGCAAATATCAACTTTATATAACGGTGTGAAAATGAAATAGCATTAACATGCAAACAGTAATAACCCTGCTTTGGAAACCTGTGCGGTTTTAACCACTACTGGCTCAGTCTCTCCCAGGACACAGTCCCACACTCCATTCCTGGAGGAAATACCCTTTCCCAGTTCAGTCCTAGCAAAATCCCTTCCCCAGAGCTCTTTTTGTTTCCCCAGGTAGCACTACCTGCCCCAAAGTACCTCTCCCTTTGGAATAGGCAGTAGCTCCCACGTTACAGGCCAAGAGAAACACCTGTTCTCACACAGTGGACGCACACAGGAGACTTTCAGTACCTTTCCTCATGTAGCCCACTTTTGATACTGCTTTACTTCTAACACGCAGGGGTATGTGTGTGGCGCTACAGGAGCCCTGTGTCCCCACTTACTATGGGGGAGTAGGTATTTTTTATACTTGGCATGCCTCCACCAGGGTAGGGACAGGTTGAACTGTAACACCCCTCCCTGGGAAACACTGTACTGTCCTCCTTGTTTATAGACTCCCTGCAACTCCCGGGACCTTGCCCCCCTTGGGGTGGTTGCTTACCAGGTAGTTGAGGATCCAATCCTTGAGGAATTAGCCAAGACACTGGAAGTGCTGATTAACCAAATTAACTTGTTTATTGTATTCACACAGAATATCCAGTAGTATATCATGCAGGTTCATGTACTTTCTCCTTACTTCTCTCTGGAGACCCTCTCACTTAGGCCTATTCCCCGGTACTCCCGCCAAGAGATCCTTTCCTAGGAGTTCTCCCCCTGGTACTCATGCCAGAAGACCCTCTCTTATGGCTCTCCCCGGTACTCCCACCAAGAGACACTCCCTTTGGACTCTCCCGGATACTCACACCAAGAATACCCTTTGCTTAGGCAATATTGTTTCTGTGGTCCCTAGCTACCACCTGAGCTGGCCGCTTTGTGTACCTGAACTCCGGCCAGTAATGCCGGGAGGTCTTAACCTCATTTATCTCCTGTTGGGGCTTCAGACTGCCCTTTCGAGATACTCTGTCTATTCTCTCATTCCTAGAGTAACTATAACAGATCTCTCTGAACTCTATAACTGAAGCCTGTAGCTAGCTTCTTACAGAGGGGGGTCCCAGGACTAAAGACCTTGCACATGGTATGTGTCATACCTTTTTATATTGCAGCACACTGCCACCTAGTGGTTGCTGCTGAAACTCCCTTATCACACATTAACAGCTAGGACCACCCTTAGGTGTCCATATCCCATAAGGCCACCCTCTGGTGCCTGTCTAAAGGGGAACCCAGACTGAGGGGCCCAAATCTTTGGGATCCCTACACTCAGATGAATCACTCACTGGGATCCTCAGTGTAGCAGATCTCTCTTTACAGGCTGGCACTCAGCAGAGCTTCCCATCAGCGTCACAGTCACTGCTTACTGGATGGTCTCTGTCTCAACTGCTGGCAAAAAAACAGGGGCTCCCTTTATAAGCTGCTGGGCCCGCCCCTGATTTTTGGCTCCGAACGTAGGCACACCTTTCTCCCAACAGTGCACTGGGGCATCCAGCCAATCGGGTTCCTCCCCAGTCTGTAGCCGGGCGGGATGATGTCACAGACTGAAAAACAGGGGAAATAGTTCTCTGATCCCCTACATTATTGAAGTGAACCAGGAAGCCAGCAGTCTGCTCAAATATGGAGAGGAAACTGCACAGAAAGCAATGGGTTCCTGGTTCCAATCCAGGCAGGATGTTATAATCTGTCTGCCTGCTTGCTGTGAAAAACTGAAACAAACGTTAAATCATTTGTTTAGTGTAAGTATAGTTTATATTACTTCATAAACACAATAGATAAGAATTTGGAATTATTTCTTAGAGTGACAGGTCCCTTTTAATGAACTACAAAGTAAAATCCTCATTGCATGTGCTATTCTGTACAATGGGAGAATTGCTCAAGAGTCTGAATACTTTTGCATATCACTGTATTTCATAAGCAATAATAAACAAATAACTCCTTCCTTTCTTTTTCACTACCCTCAGCTTTTCCACATTAGTTGACCTATGTTTTTTTGTTCTGCAATGTTAAGCTATAGATTTTTATGCTCAAGTCAAACAAATCTGATTTTTTTCTATCAGCCTCTGAGAGTAAACAGTCAAACCGAGCCCGGTGCCAAGAAGCGCTGTCTCTTTGTCTGTCGCCATGGTGAAAGGATGGACGTTGTTTTTGGGAAGTACTGGTTGTCACAGTGCTTTGATACAAAAGGTTGGTCTTTTTAACATAATATATCTTTTTGAATATCCATTTGCTAGATGTTCTGGCAGTTGATACAGGGAAATAAAATACATACATAAAAAACACTGGTTTATTAATATGGAAGAAAGAATACAGAAATAAGAAGGGTTGTATTTTTTCTAGGAAAGGTGACAACCCTAGGCTTAGAATACAGTGTATCTTATTTTGAATATTTGCCACCAGCACTGGCTTTCAGATATACTTAACAGCCTTCTGTTCTTGAAGGAGAGCTAAACACCCCACTGTTCATTTTTTAATTTATTTCCCCTATGGACACACCCTCTACCCCCTCCCCAACTGCATTGTTGCCTGCTGCTAAACGTCCCCATGCCCCCTGTACCAGCTATGTAACTGCAGAGTAGTGCCGTGGGCTTTCCAACCATGTTATACCCTTTTTCTATCTCTGTGGTCTAGATTACTGACTGGGAGCATGTGCAGTGGAAGCAGACCTGGTCAATTGGTTCTAGTTAAGGAGGCAGAAAAAGGTTGTTAAGCAGGTGCCAAACATACTGTATGCTGGTATATGGGGCTTAGGGTACTTTTATCTGGGGTGTTAGTTAAAAATGTACTGTGCAGGGGGGTTAATTCTCCTTTAATTTGACTGAGGATATCTATAAAAAAAACAAACTACAGCAACACTAGAAGTGTTTAGCATTTGCAGTTTGACATATCTAGGCATAAATAACTATAACCAGCATAAATGATTATAGTCACTAATTTTCAAATAGGGTAAACAACTTCCTATGAAGCAGTGAAGGCTGCAGTTCAAATGAAATATTAAGAAGAGAGTGGATCAAATGCAGCAAAGCTTCCCCTATACACATGTAAAATGAGTTTGCTGCACTCCCTACACCAGTGTGATATGTGGTCTGCTTTTTAGGAAAGTATGTGCGAACAAACTTGAACATGCTCCCAAGCTTACCCCAGAGAAGCGGAGGCTACAGAGAATATGAGAAAGATTCCCCAATAACTGTGTTTGGATGCACACAAGCAAAACTTGTTGGTAAGACATATCACATCATTACTTTCTGCTTTGTTTTTTTAAGTTTCATTGTTGTTTTATAGAAAAAAAAGTGCAGAATGACAGTTTGTGTGAATAATTGAGTAACTAATTCAAATGTTTGTAATTTTAAATTTTTATTTAACTTTGTGGCATAACAAACCATGACAGCACATACAGGTTAAAGTCATTTTTGACAGTAAAAGAGGGTCAGGTTATTCAGTATCTGTGTGGATGTCAGTCTTAACCAGGTAGCAGTGCATGAAAAACATAAACTCTTATTTCAATATTTAAGAGTCCCCTTTATTGAGGGCCGTTCCTCGGCCCTGTGATACTGGTGCTGCTTCCTGGGTCCCTTTCGCCTGTTGTCACATTAAGTACTGATAGTGGTGTGCTGTCCGGTATCATTTAAACAATCAAAGTTAAAGATAGGTATATATAGAAAAAGGGTTTGAGGTAGAGAGACAGTAGGACATAGTAACTGGGACAGTAACTGGGTAAGAGAGAAATGGGGGGGGTAGGAGGGATGGGAAGGTCATTCTGCTCGGGAATTCTATGTTATAGTCCATTATTATTCTTTGGTCTCGTTGCTTTGGTACGGATAGAAGCCATCCAGCTACGATTAGTGAAGCTCGTTCTTTCTGTTTGTTGACGCCGGTCCAGGTGTTGACTGTGAAGTTATTGCTGGTGGAGAATCTCGCATCCCCGGTGCGGCCGTCAGAGGCCTGGGGGGGGGGTCCGAGTCAGTGTAGTACAGGCTGTGATTGATTTTCATAATAATTTAAGAATCATAGGGGTCTGTGCCTGAAGGAGTGGTTCAGGTGCAGAGTCCTAGGCTGCAGCTAATTCTAAATATTGCTCTGAGTGTTTGAACTGGTTCCAATAGATAGAGGGTACACAGCTTATTTACATTTGCATATTTGAACAAATGAGACCTGCCATATTGCTTACACAGTTGAGCCACTCTTAAGTCCAACGTTGTTGGAAGAAGACTAAAATCTAAAAGTTTATGGCCAGCTTTACAGATATGCTGGAATGTGTTGCGGGTTGTCACCCAGGAATATTTTTTTTTTTAATACATTTTTATTTTGCGTTTTCTTTATAACATACAATGTGTTGGCACCTGGATATCTCGCTTTCCATGGTGCTGCTTAAAGCTCTGTGTGCTTGAGATGGACCTGCAGGGAAGGTCTCTTCTTTGTTGCTGTATAAACCTTCTATCCCGTGCTTTAGCCAAGTGCTGCTGCTGCTGCTTCTTGGCTTCAATATTTACAGGCATTAGGTTTTTATTCTTACACATATTAGCGAAGTGTGCATTTAGTGACAGTTTGATCAGTATTTGAGTCATTGGGGGGCCTGCTATCTTTATGGTCAGATAGCCAGGTAGCAGACCTGTCTGAAGTACAAAGTAGATCAACACAATCAGGCATATATATATACAGTGGCTTGCAAAAGTATTCGGCCCCCCTTGAACTTTTCCACATTTTGTCATATTACAGCCACAAACATGAATCAATTCCACGTGAAAGACCAATACAAAGTGGTGTACACGTGAGAAGTGGATGAAAATCATACATGATTCCAAACATTTTTTACAAATAAATAACTGCAAAGTGGGGTGTGCATAATTATTCAGTCCCCTGAGTCAATACTTTGTAGAACCCCCTTTTGCTGCAATTACAGCTGCCAGGCTTTTAGGGTATGTCTCTACCAGCTTTGCCCATCTACAGACTGAAATCCTTGCCCATTCTTCTTTGCAAAACAGCTCCAGCTCAGTCAGATTAGATGGACAGCGTTTGTGAACAGCAGTTTTCAGATCTTGCCACAGATTCTCGATTGGATTTAGATCTGGACTTTGACTGGGCCATTCTAACACATGGATATGTTTTGTTTTAAACCATTCCATTGTTTCCCTGGCTTTATGTTTAGGGTCGTTGTCCTGCTGGAAGGTGAACCTCCGCCCCAGTCTCAAGTCTTTTGCAGACTCCAAGAGGTTTTCTTCCAAGATTGC
Source organism: Xenopus tropicalis (assembly GCF_000004195.4). NCBI lineage: Eukaryota > Metazoa > Chordata > Amphibia > Anura > Pipidae > Xenopus > Xenopus tropicalis. The sequence goes on from NC_030683.2 coordinate 77,726,259, forward strand.
CCTGTATTTGGCTCCATCCATCTTCCCATCAACTCTGACCAGCTTCCCTGTCCCTGCTGAAGAGAAGCCCCCCCAGAGCATGATGCTGCCACCACCATATTTGACAGTGGGGATGGTGTGTTCAGAGTGATGTGCAGTGTTAGTTTTCCGCCACACATAGCGTTTTGCATTTTGGCCAAAAAGTTCCATTTTGGTCTCATCTGACCAGAGCGCCTTCTTCCACATGTTTGCTGTGTCCCCCACATGGCTTGTGGCAAACTGCAAACGGGACTTCTTATGGTTTTCTGTTAACAATGGCTTTCTTCTTGCCACTCTTTCATAAAGGCAAACTTTGTGCAGTGCACGACTAATAGTTGTCCTATGGACAGATTCCCCCACCTGAGCTGTAGATCTCTGCAGCTCGTCCAGAGTCACCATGGGCCTCTTGGCTGCATTTCTGATCAGCGCTCTCCTTGTTCGGCCTGTGAGTTTAGGTGGACGGCCTTGTCTTGGTAGGTTTACAGTTGTGCCATACTCCTTCCATTTCTGAATGATCGCTTGAACAGTGCTCCGTGGGATGTTCAAGGCTTTGGAAATCTTTTTGTAGCCTAAGCCTGCTTTAAATTTCTCAATAACTTTATCCCTGACCTGTCTGGTGTGTTCTTTGGACTTCATGGTGTTGTTGCTCCCAATATTCTCTGAGACAACCCCTGAGGCCGTCACAGAGCAGCTGTATTTGTACTGACATTAGATTACACACAGGTGCACTCTATTTAGTCATTAGCACTCATCAGGCAATGTCTATGGGCAACTGACTGCACTCAGACCAAAGGGGGCTGAATAATTACGCACACCCCACTTTACAGTTATTTATTTGTAAAAAATGTTTGGAATCATGTATGATTTTCGTTCCACTTCTCACGTGTACACCACTTTGTATTGGCCTTTCACGTGGAATTCCAATAAAATTGATTCATGTTTGTGGCTGTAATGTGACAAAATGTGGAAAAGTTCAAGGGGGCCGAATACTTTTGCAAGCCACTGTATATATATTTATCCATAATAACATGATATCTTAAATGGATCAGTGCCACAACACACTGGTACTGGCTCTTCATTTTCTTTTTTTGTCTTTTTGCCTTTTAGGTGAAGCTTTGCTGGAAAGTAACACTGCTGTAGACTTTGTCTACTGCTCCCCATCTCTGCGCTGTGTCCAGACAGCACAAAACATTCTTAAAGGTAAGATTGTAACTGTAATCCCATTTGTAGAGCAAACAAGCATTCAACAAGAGCATTTTCCTTACTCAGTATGGTTAGCTGAATACCAATAAAATACAAAAAATAAGTGCAAAAGCCCAGGATAGCAAAAAGATGTTAGTATCATAAACAAGATTATATTACATTTACTTTATAAGTAAAGATATACATACATACATATATTACATTCATAGGTGAATTTACCTATTGATCAGTGCATTGCAAACTTAAACAATGAAGCCTTGCACTTGGACTCAGCAGAGCTCTCAAAGCATAATCAAATTCAGACCAATTAGTATTTGTGCCCCAGTTGGTTTCATACAAAATCCCTCCCCAACTCTCATTCCCCACCAAATGCTGACTAGCTAGGAACCCAACTGTGTGCTTGTTCACTCTCACTCCCCACCACCGCTTACACAAGCAGGAAGCTAATTCTGCCCTTGCAGTGGTTGTTCAATATGTTGGGTTGAAAAACCCAACCTACTGTTCTTCAACTTCAGCTTATTCTTCCGCTTTTTCTTCTTCTTCTTAGCGCCCCCCCATTTTCTAAATGCTACTCCTCCTCTAGTTTTAGGGTTACAACACCCAAATTCTCCACACTTCTTCGCCCTATAGTGGAGCAGTCCCATTTACTTTGACAGAGAAGGTTTTAAAACTGCTGCCACACTTACAGCTTTGAAGCTATATCCCCCAAACTTCAATAACATATTCATGGGGTTACGCTGAAAGAAACAGTGACATTTGTTAGATGACTCCAAAGTGGGAGGGGCTAACAACAGCCAATCAAATTTCACCCATTGACTTTTATGGGGAAATTGAAACTGCTGCCAATCTTACAGCTTTGAGGCCACACTCCCCAAACTTGAATCACATAGTCATGGGGTCAGCCTGAATGAAAAATATGATGATTGTTAGATGCCCAAAAGTGGGCGGAGCTGTGAACAGCCAATCAGATTTTACCTATTGACTTGGCGGAAATTCAACCTGCTGCCATTCTCACAGTAATAATATCAGGGTCCCCAAACTTTGCAGAGTTAGGCACTGCGGTTCAAGGTTAGAAAAAGTGGGGTTGAGGCACCAATAGCCAATCAGATTTTACCAATTGACTTTCACTGGGGAAAGTCAACCTGCTGCCATTCTCACAGTATTAACACCAGAGTCCCCAAACTTTTCACAGTTGGTCAATAGGGAACTGCAGGTTTAGTTTTGAAAAGTGGGCGGGCCAACAACAGCCAATCAGATTTCACCTATAGACTTCATATGTTTAAATTTAAACTGCTGCCATTCTTTAAATATTAATACTAAGGTCCCCAAACTTTGCAAAGCAGAGCCACCAACAGCCAATCCATTTCTACCCATTAAATTTCATTGGTTTATATTTAAACTGATGCCATTATTTAAGTTTTAATTCCAGGGTTGTTAAACTTTTCAGAGTTAGTCACTGGGTATATGCCGCTCAAAGTTAGAAAAAAAGTGGGCCAATCACATTTCACCTATTTACTTTCAATGGTGGAGTGTAAAATGCTGGCACAATTTGGTTGGTTGGTCACTGGGGGGACTCCAGTTCAAAAATAGGAAAATTGGGTAGGGCCACTAACAGCCAATCAGATTTCATCGATTGAATTTTATTGGTTTAAATTTAAAATGCTGTAATTTTCATACTATATATGCCAGGGTGCCCACTGTTTGTCACTAGGTGACTTCGACTCGAGGTTAGAAAAAGTGGGCACACCCACCAACCACCAATCACAATTTACCTATTGACTTTTATTGGTTTAAATTTAAACTGCTGCCGTTCTTTAACTATTAATCCTAGGGTTGCTAAACTTCTAACTGCAGAGTTAGTCGCTGGGTAACTGCAGTCCAGGTTAGAAAAAGTGGGTGGAGCCACCAACCACCAATTAGATGTCACTTGTTGACTTTCAGTGGGGAAATTTTAATTGCTGCCATTCACATACTATTAAACCCAGGGTCCCTAAACTTTGCACATTGATTGTTACTATATAACTGTGTTCCAAGGTTGGAAAAAATGGGCAGAGCCAACAACAGATCAGATTTCATTCAGTGACTTCACGTTTTTCAACCCAACTTGAAGTTTGTTCTCAAACTTCCCTTTCTAGTTTGTGCATAACCTCCTCCCTTGTTGCACTCTAGGGGGATGCCTCTCCTTCCTACCTTTTGTACCACCCATGAACATGGTAAATCTTTAGAATCTGTCAGTAATCATAGTCCTTATCTTGTTCTGTTATCAAAATAATTTTGCAAGAAAATGAAAAAGCAGTTCTTAGTATGGTCTCTTTTTTTAGGTCTTAAACAAGAGAATAAAGGAAAAATCCGTATAGAACCAGGCTTGTTTGAGTGGACCAAGTGGGTATCAGGAAACACTCTTCCTTCATGGATTTCCCCAACAGAATTAGCAGCAGCCAACTTAAGTGTTGATACAACGTACAGGTAGAACTTCTCAGTCTATAATATAATTAACATGATTATAGTTTTGTGTAGCCTTTCCTTCTCCATCTGTTTTATTTGGTCTCTCACTTGTTATTAAATGTCTTTTTAAATGACTAGTTGCCCATCTACAGTGTTCAATGCATGAAATAATATATTGTGATATGTGCAGTACTAATTATATAATTTACAGAAAGGCATTAAATAACTAAATATGAAGCCTTTGATATCCACAAGGCTTAAATGAAGGCTGTATGTTTAGTTCCTTTCTGCAAATTGTCAAATCTGTGGCATTATACATAGTTGAATTATGGGAGTGATTTTTATGTAAAAACATTTCAGTCTTCGTGAATTTCTGGTCATGCGCACTTTGCTTTGATACTCATGAAATATCAAACTGAAGCCTATTTAAATTGCAGGAATATTGGTGCAGGCAGTTCATGAATGTGGAAGTGGGGCTATAAAGGGCATTTTGGCTGTTGGTACTGTACTAGTGATTCTGTTTGTCAGAGGTTGGTCCATTGCATGGTGTTTTTTGGGCTCTACCATTTGCTATTAAACTGGGGGTGGGTTGATTCCAATAATTTTCAAGATATTTCTAACTTTAATTAATTAAGGTTATGTTTTAGTTAAACTTTGTCCGATTTGCTTAGACTTATACAATCCTTCTACTAGTCCACTAACTAGGGATGATCTGGAGGTGAGCAAATATGTGTGCCTCTCAGAGAATCTCCTATGAGTTTTCTTTTGTAGTTAGTGTAGGGCAGTGGTCCCCAACCTTTTTTGCACCACAGACCGGTTTCAAGCAAGACGATTTTTCCAAGGACCGGGGGTGAGGGGGGCAAAACTAGTGTATAGCATATACTGTAATTTAATTATTACATATATAATATAAATGTAATTACTACATTTTATATTATGCACGTAATTTTTATTATTATTGTTACACTATAATCATAATACAAAATCTGTGAGAGACCTTAGCTTGTTTCCCTGCAACTAGATGCACCCAGCGCCCTTACTCTTCTTACTCCCACCTAAGTTGTGACATCCCCTGTTGCTTAGCATGGAGCTTTAAGTGCTTTGGTCCTTGTGATCAGTAGAAAGCTTCCTGGCTTTGCATAGCTGTTGTCATTGCTGTGTAACACATCGGGGATCTGGGATCACAGGTAATTGGGACCAGAGGTGGCCCAGTTAAGCACAGCCTATGGCCCGGCACTGGTCCCCGGCCCGGTGGTTGGGGACCCCTGGTGTAGGGGATCATAGAACTCTGTCCCCTTTCTCAGTCTGTGACATAATCCCGCCTAGCTACAGAACCCGACTGGCTGGATGCCCCAGTGCACACCTGGGAAGATGTGTGCTTAAGTTTGGAGCCAAAAATCAAGGGGCGGGCCCAGAGTTGATAAAGGGAGCCCCTGTTGTTTTTGTCAGTTGTTGGAAGAGAGATACAGAGTGAGCAGCCAGTACCAAGTGTTGTGAGTTCAGACTGAAAGGATAAGAGTCTGCTTAGTTGCCAGTGCTTACAAAGTCCTCTGTGGAATCTCTGTGAGTGTCCCCTGGTGTGAACAGGTATTGCTCGTTTGCCTCCTACGTGGCAGCAGCCACCTTTTCCAAGGGGAAGGTACTCTGGGGCAGGTAGCGCTACCTGGGGGGACTAAAGAGCTCTTGGGGAAGGGACTGAACTGATTTAAGGGTTGGGGTCTATCCGGATCCAAGTTGGGACTGTGAGACTGTGCCAGGAGTGGATAGACTGCACAAGTTCCTCAGGACAGGAAATTCAGTTATCCCTAAACTGTTTTACATTCTATTTCAACAGTTATATAAAGTTTGATATTTCTGCAATTGTGTGTGATTATTCCTAGTGGAAATCCCCTTGAGGTATGCTCCTCAGTGTCCACTAGGTGGAGGCACTGCGCAACAATCCCAGTTCCCAGTATCTTATAATTCAAAGAGAACGAAAATCTCCTATACTAAAGCCTATATACAGCCCAAATTAAGTGAGTGTGCCAAGAAAGGGTTACATTAGTTATAATTCTAATTACGAACATGCATTTATATAGTGGCAACAGTACCACTCCTGTGTGTTTGGCTTTATACCCAATAAGTATATACAGCTCTGCCTCCATTATTAAATGATGCCTTCTGTCTTTTACTTTATTTTTAAGTATATCTTTTTTTTTATTTTATAGACCTCATATACCAGTCAGCAAACTAGTGGTTTCTGAAACATATGATACATATATGAGTAGGAGCTTCCAGGTTACCAAGGATATTCTGAGTGAATGTAAAGGCAAAGGTAAGTTATACTGGAAATCTGCAGGAATATAAAATGACAACAACAAGTAAATGAAAATCTCTAACCCCATGACTGCCTGGGCTTATTAACTTTGCTCTGCGTCCCATGTCATCTTGCAGCATAGATCAAAGAGTGAAAGGAAGATTCTATGGAGCCTGTAGTTAGGTCCTAGAAAACCAAGGCCATAGAATTTATTATCCATGGCCATTTGTGATCACCATTGGCTTCTTTGTCAAATGTTATCACACTTTATGGTTATTTTTTTTTTATAACAGAAGGGTTATTTGTGTGTAAATGGTCAGCCTTTAAACATAGTCATCTGTTGGTGCAAAATAGTTTCTCCCAAGACTAAAGTCGCGTTTGACATTTTTAGCAACCAGAATGGAATATAAATAGTAAAGGGCCTGAAGAGAAATGTAAAAAAACAAAACAATACTATTGTAGCCTCACAGAGTAAACATTTTTTCATCTACTGGAGTCAGTAAAGGAGGCAGATATTTAAAAAACTATAACAAAATGAAGACTAAATGGAACAGTACTAATAAGAGGCCATTCTGTAACATACAAAAAGCAAACAACCCCTTTAATGTTGCTGGACTATTGTTCAGGCATATGCCAGCATGTTAGGAAGGGTTAAACCATGCATAAACCGTTTGCCCAGCAATATTAGCACAAATGTCTTGCAGTGGAAAGCTGGTAGTGCCCCTTTGGATTAGAGGAACAAAACTTCCATTTGAAGCAGCGCAGGTGGTTTTTCACGGTAACGGCAGTGAGGCTGGGGAATGCTCTTCCCAGTGATGTTGTAATGGCAGATTCTGTTAATGTCTTTAAGAGGGGCTTGGATGAGTTCTTGAACAAGCATAGCATCCAAGGCAATTGTGATACTAAAAACTACAGTTAGTATTAAATGCAGGGCGCAACCTTATAAAAGCGAAGATGTAGCAGAGAGCCGCGGCACATAGCGGAGGACACGACTAAAGACACAGAAGTAGCTGGCAGGCCCGGATTTGTGGCGAGGCATGCCGCCCCGCCGCACGCAAATTTTAAAATTTTGCTCCCATACGGAGCAATGGGGACCTCTCCCCACTGCTCCGTATGGGAGTTTTAACATTGGCGCATGCGCGTTAGCGCGGCAGCAGGGGAGGAGGAGGTGGTTTGCGCATGCGCGCTCGCACGGCAGGTGGGGGCGGTAGGGGGCGCCGAATGGGGGCGGCCTCGGGGCGCGTCATTTAGAAATCCGGCGCTGGTAGCTGGGAGCCGCGGCACATAGAAGAGGACATCACGGGAGCTGGAGGCCGCTGGGTGGAGGGAAGGGGGAAATGGAAGGTGCGTGGGGGCGCTCGGGGAAGCTGAAGGATACGTGGGGGGGCCCTGGGGGAAGCTGAAGGATTCTTGGGGGGGTCCCTGGGGGAAGCTGAAGGTTGCTTGGGGGGGGCCCTGGGGGAAGCTGAAGGGTGCTTGGGGGGGCCCTGGGGGAAGCTGAAGGATGCTTGGGGGGGCCCTGGGGGAAGCTGAAGGATGCTTGGGGGGGCCCTGGGGGGAAGCAGGAGGATGCTGTGGGGGAGCTGGAGGATGCTTGGAGGCCCTGGTGGAAGCTGAAGGATACTTGGGGGGGCCCTGGGGGAAGCTGAAGGATGCTTGGGGGGGCCCTGGGGGGAAGCTGAAGGATGCTTGGGGGGGCCCTGGGGGAAGCTGAAGGATGCTGGGGGTGCCCTGGGGGAAGCAGGAGGATGCTGTGGGGGAGCTGGAGGATGCTTGGAGGCCCTGGCGGAAGCTGAAGGATACTTGGGGGGGCCCTGGGGGAAGCTGAAGGATGCTTGGGGGGCCCTGGGGGGAAGCTGAAGGATGCTTGGGGGGGCCCTGGGGGAAGCTGAAGGATGCTGGGGGTGCCCTGGGGGAAGCAGGAGGATGCTGTGGGGGAGCTGGAGGATGCTTGGAGGCCCTGGCGGAAGCTGAAGGATACTTGGGGGGGCCCTGGGGGAAGCTGAAGGATGCTTGGGGGGGCCCTGGGGGAAGCTGAAGGATGCTTGGGGGGGAGCAGGAGAATGCTTGGAGGGGCCTGGGGCGAAGCAGGAGGATGCTTGGGTGGCCTGGGAAGAAACAGGAGGATGCTGGGGGGGGAGCCGGAGGACGCTGGGGGGGAGCCGAAGGATGCGGAAGGTAGCAGCGGAGAGCAGGCCATAGCATGAGTAATTTGGGGGAGGACCACCAATGTTTTAGGGGGCCCTGGGCTGGCTAGCAATGATTTACGGGGTACCTGCCCTGGCACCAATGCAAAACATAACCCCTGGCCTCCAATGTTTTAGGGGGGCCCTGGCTACTAATGTCTGTATGTCTTTTGTATTGATGGGAGGGGTCACCGGGGGGAGGGGCCATTGGGGGTGTGGGAGGAGGGGGGCCCAGAATTTTTTTTTGTGATTTTCGTGATTTCTGATGGCGGCCCTGATTAAATGTATGTATGGTTTATGTATGTGAGTGTATAGATAGGTCAGTATAGGTTTGTGTGTGTGTGCTGGGTTTACTTGGAAGGTTTTTTTCAAACCTATGTAACTATGTAACAGGTACGAGATCTGTTATCTAGGACCTGGGTTTTTCCGGATAAGAGATCTTTCTGAAATTTGGATCTCTATACTATAAGTTTACTATAACATAATTTTAAAATGAAATAAACCCAATGGTATTGTTTTGTCCACAATAAGGATTAATTATATCCTAGCTGGGATTAAGTACAAGGTCTATGAGAGATAGAGAAGGCCTTCACATTCTGAATAATGGGTTTCCATATAATGGATCCTATACCTGATATGTAAAACGTGCTAGGGCTGAACTGAATGTTGATGGCAGCATGCTCACATATTTCAGGTATATACATCCTGCTGTGCCCGGTAGAACTGGATTAGGGACATACAAGGGTAATGGTGCTGTTTTGTTGTAAACCAGCTGCATGATATTTATCAACCTTGATTTAAAGGCTTTTTCAGCTTAATTTTCAAAAGTGAATTAAATCTGGACACTCATAATCAGGCTATAGTCGGGCTACTTACAGTAAATAACATATGATCTATAAATCTGCCCTTTCAGGAAAAAATGTTCTGATTGTAGCACACGCCTCTTCTCTGGATGCATGCACGCGGCAACTCCAAGGCCTGACATCCCAGAACTCCAAGGACTTTGTGCAGGTGGTTAGAAAGGTACCGAACATTACTACTCTTTTTTGGATAAAACCTATCTTAGCAGTGGAAAAGGTTTATGCACTTTACTAAAATGCTGATGATATTACCATTGCCATTGCTAAAAGTATAAGAATAGGATCTGTTCATAAATCACTGAATTGCAGGAGATTACTTTAAGAGGCTTATGTACTCACCACATACTTTGTATCAAACACACAATACTATAATTGTATTTGATTACAAGCTACTTTTTCCTCTGGGTAATGACATTTCAAACTGACATACAATAAAGCATTTCAGTGAGCCTGAATAGAAGTCTGCCTTACTATTGGCTGCATTATGCTATTTACATCTCAACTCCTGCTGAAATTATTGCAAAGTCGTTGTGTTCTCATTTCCCACTAATGGCCTATGCACAAATGGGAAGATGAAAGAAAGAAAATGCATTTTTAACGTTCAGCTCAGACATTGTTATTTGGATGCCAACCTCCTTAAAATGTGTACAATTGTATTATATTGTGCAATTCTGCTTTATCATTTGGATGTTTTTCCTGAAATTGTGTACCTATGGTTATGTGGATACAGAAGAGATTTAGTTACACTATGGCAATATATCTTATATAGTAATAAAGCAGACTTCAGGGTTCAGGCCATCCTGGGGTTGGTACACTATATAGTAATTATATAAAAAAAAACACTTACAGCTTTTGGTGTCCCACAGACAGCTGCAATTTCATTTCCAAAGCCACAGCTATGTATAACAGGTTCTGTAACAGAACAGAACCCAGTTACTGTCAGACGCCCATGAATGTGCATATCAGTTTTACTGTAAGTGTTGTATACTCACCCAGTGGTCAATAGATGGCAGCATGTGTACCAGTTACAGCTGCCTAGGAGACATTACAGGCCTGCAGATGCAAACCTCTGCTAGAATTGTTTCATTATGAGACAGACTAGTGACATCCCAGTGGCAGTAGCCTTCAGTTTATGAGAAGCAAATCATTTACCGGTATTATTCATTATTTGTCTTTATATGCTGCCCTATAGCTGTTTACTGTTTTCCATGTATTGCAGATTCCATATTTGGGATTTTGTTGCTGTGAGGAGCTTGGAGATACTGGCCTGTGGCAGTTAACTGATCCCCCTATCCTTCCTCTGACTCATGGACCAACAGGTGGCTTTAACTGGAGAGAGACATTACTACAAGAATAAACAAAACAAATGAATGTCATCTAAAACAGAAAACATATCTAATCTTAAGAAAATGTTTAAATATGTCTAGATAGACATATCTATTACTTAGGCCTTCTACAACAGCATGTGTGCGTGACAGGGGGATACACAGAAGATATTTTTGTTGAAGATTGGTATTTATGAATTTAAAAGTATATATATTAAACATAAACAAATGTATTCCTGCCAACGTTGTGTTGGAAATGTTATGTTATGCATGCACTGGCAGCCATTCCATAGAAACGTATCCTCATCCAATGCTCAGAGTGCAAATTGGCATGCTGGACTCCACAACAGCTTATTATTCAAGATAGTCATGGTTACAGCAACCTCATATTATTATTTGGTATGTTACCAACTGTATGTACAAGTGTTATTAGCAGAAACCGATTGCATCTCATTGTTACCATTTTTACAGGGATGCAGTTAAAGCTAAAAGACCCCAAATTCCTAATCTGCCCCAACCTATATTTGCAGAAAACTCAGATGTAGGTACAATTATCCTAATTATAAAAAAAAAATTGCTGCTGCGTTTTATACATGATTATTTTGTCTCGAAAGTGGCATTTATATATGCATTTTGTTGCCTGCTTTCAACCCCTTCTTAATAAAGTCAAAGGCAAAGTCCCTGAAAACATGGACTTTGGTGAGCCTCAGGGCACATTCTGTAAATTAGTAGCTATATCACCAGATTATTAAATAGAGACATTTAGCAGCACATTCTGATACATTACATTTATCCTAATTAGTGATGTAGTTTTAGCTATATATCCTATCAGAATATGGTAGATGGTTCTGGACATCATATTTCACTAGGTGGTGGACAGTGGCAGACATTGGGCATACAGCATAGGGCTCCTGTGCTACGACATGATAAGGACACACCATCTTGGATACGGATGACTCCCATTGTATGAGCCATACAAAGTCTGTATGTAGCAAACAGAAAAAAAGTACAATAGCAGACTGTAGATGGGATCAGAGCAACACAAACCCTTGCTGTGCTTCTAAACCACAGTGGGTTAGCAAAGCTTATACAAAAGATTGACCTAACTTATCCCTGATTAAGGTAAAGTTACATTACTCCCCTAACATAAATATAATGTATCTGTATGAGCACTAATAAGGTCAAAGCTGACTATCTTCTGATAAACCTCTCCCTGCATTAGTCAACCGTAAGTTGTTAGGAACGGTAATAAGTAGCAGCTATATATATATATATGTAAATATTGAAATAATGCTAAATCCTCGCTATAGACTTTGGATGCTTCCTTCCTTGGCTGCAGTCTGGAATAGATGTTTCAAGAGCTGTACATATTTTCCTCATATGATGACAGCTGCGCAGAGATTTAGAGCTTGTAGCATCACCCAACCCTGGGTGTGATTATGTGGGCTAAATACAGGGGAGGTGAGAAACTTACAGACCACCCCCATCATGGGAGGCACAGTCCCTATGCCTCAAACTTGTACAGGTCCTGGATGGTGCAGTAAAATATAAAGGTAAAGTGTGGTATTCTGTTTGGTTTCCCTTTTATTTAAGAAACTTGTAGCATAAACCAAATATTCCAGATGTCACTTATTTTGCAAGAAATAATGATTTTTTTTTAAATGTTTTAAGTAAATGTTTAGGGGTAACCCCCTGCTTCAAATGCCCCTATGGCACCAGCACAGAGGAGGGGCAAACAATTACAATGCAGGAGGAGATACTTTAGTAGGCAAATGTAAGCATTATTCAGTTTTGTTTAAAAAAACAATGGCAGAAATTAAAGCTAATGTTAGTAAGGGATTGTTGCAAACATTAATGGAACTGCATATATGGGGTCCTTGCAATTTCCGTAAATCAAGACGTAAAATATAATATGAATGTGCTTATTATAATATTATCATAATAAACTTTCAGTAAAGGTATAGGACCCCTTATCCGGAAACACATTATCCAGAACGTTCCGAATTACGGAAAGGCCATCTCCCAAAGACTCTGTTTTAATCAAATAATTCACATTTTTAAAAATGATTTCCTTTTTCTCTGTAATAATAAAACAGAAACAGTACCTTGTACTTGATCCCAACAAAGATATAATTAATCCTTATTGGAGCCAAAACTATCCTATTGGATTTAATTACTGTACTGTTTAAAGATTTTTTTTTAGTAGACTTAAGGTAGGAGATCCAAACTATGGAAAGACTCCTTGTCCGGAAAACCCCAGGTCCTAAGCATTCTAGATAATGGGTCCCATACCTGTACTGGCTTCTGTTTCACCATGCAATTCATGCAATAACTAGAGGCAGCATGAGCTTTGTTATATAAAGGGGCTGGAACCCGTTCAGAAGAAGCAGGCTTGTTGTTGCCCAGCTGCCAAATGTTTCTTTGTTCTGTATTACCAACTTTGTCTTGAGGATTTTGCACTTTATATCGAGCAGCCATCTCATTATGTACCGATTTCATTCTAGGGAGATCTGTTCTACGGAAGCCTCCTCCATCTATGGGGGGCGGTCTCAGAATTTTGTTGAATAATTATATGCAATTTAATTTAATTCAATTTATTATGCAATATATTTTTCAAGTAAGTGTAGTAAATAAAATCAGTATTTAAAAACCAGACAATCAAACCAAAATATTCTATATTTAGTTATATTGTACGGGAAAGCATACTGAGAGGCATGTTTAATGTGTCTTGTGGGTGTTTTAATTATTTATTCCTATTAGAGTATATATATATGTGAACTGTGATAATATGATTTGTAATGGTTGTAATGTTACATTCGCTTCTTACATACGTATTGCAGCTTAGCTGTAAAAAGAGGTTCCTTTTCATGTATCTACATACTTAGGGTCAGTGACACACCAGGCAGCCAAAGAAATCTGCAGAGTGCATGGAATAGCATTTGCCTCCGCATGTGTTTCTCTGCAGGTGGGGAACTCTCATGGCGCGCCACTGGCATTATGTTAGAAACAGTGATCATTCATTTTCAGGATTTCATTTTTTAACTATTATTTAAGGTTCTGCTTTTTTACTATTTTGTTGTTAAAAAGCTAATTTGGCAAAGAGAAAAGGTTTAATCTAACCAAAGCCTTTATGCTTGGAATTACCTTTTACCCAATGTATTTGTTGTGATGACTGTAATTGGCTAACATCAGCTTGGCTGTAAAAAGAGGTTCATATAGCAAAGGTCCTGATATCATATTTCACAGTTGAAGGCAATGAGCCTGCTGAATTTCCCTACTGGACAATAACATTAATTCTAAGGGGTCAGAAAGATGATTCAGGTTGCTGATATAAAGAGGCTCATTTACTAACATTTGTACTAAACTTCACCAGTACAAATAGTACTATGAATAGTGGATAATGAAAACAAACTGACTGATTGCTACTGATTGCTACTGTACTGGTGCAGTTCAGCATTTGCACCTATGTTAGCCCCAGAGTGCTTTTTGCCTAGTTTGGTTAAAAAAGACTAACTGAGTGATTAAATAAGCATGAACAGAAAAGTCTCCCATTCTATTACCTAGAGAATTGTTGCCATTTAATAGAGCTAATTTACATAGTGCTCCTCCAAGTCCTAGTAGTGCAAACCAGAAACAAAACTAAGCTGGTACCCCCCCCCCCCGATACTGTTAGGTCCATGGTTCAAGACTTACCTCTGGAAAACATGATTATGCCTTGACAAGCAGTAGCGCCACATATGCAAATTATTTACAATATCATATTTCTGTATAAATACAGAGGTTCATATGTTTTTGGAAAGGAATACATTTTTGTTCCATGTCAAAATTTATCTCTGTGATATTATTCTAAGACACACACTGTGTAATCCAATTGGCTGGCCCTTGGACTTGGATTGAGGAAATTGTGCCCATATCACTTCCAGGTTGGTTAATGGCCTACTGTATGAGGCACTGTTGATATTCAATATAAGTGGGCAGTTCTTTAGTCCTGCATATCACTGCTATTTAATAGCTATTCTGAAATGCACTTTTTAATGCTTTACTGGCTGCTAAGTTATGTGTAGCATTAAATATTTTTTTACACTGAATTAGTCTTTGAAACATCAATGTTTAATGTGTTTAAGAATCCATTCACTGAAGTCCAGATCTTACAGGGTAAAACGATAAATATATAAAATTTCCTGTCTTTTATTTGTTATGTTTTATGTTTTGTAATAAATGGAATTTGCTCCTGATTCAGAGGTTTTGTACCAATCATAAACAGCAGGACTTTCCTAACCTTGCTAGTCATAATCCATTTCTCTATAATACACAAATGCCACATCCTCCATCACTCCTATTCACTACCTTTGCTCCTTTGTAACTTCTCCCAATTTTCTATTTTATTTTGCATCCACTCTCCTGTTACTTGTATGTATATCTTTATTTATAAAGTGCTACTTATGTACGCAGCGCTGTAAAGTAGAATACATTAATACAAACGGGGTTATTAAAGGAGATGTCAGGGCTTTTTAAATAAAGTCTAACACCAAGGGCACCTTACCCCCACCCTAACCGCATACATACCGCTCCCCCCACTTCCTCCTGCAACTCGCACCGTCGCATTATTTCTTTTCTCCGTTCAGTGTTTCACCCGGCGGCCATTTTGATGGGTGACGTCATCGAGAGTGCGCGTGTATGTTACAAATGCCCATGCGCGCATTGCCCCCTCCCCGCCTGACCTCTTCAAGGATTTTTTTTTTTTTAAACAAGCTTTGTTAACACGCCAAATAGACATCGATTGTCCTGCACTATTTCCTTATAGTAAGTCACTATATCGGTTCGGGACTGCGCATGTGCACCACGCCAGGCAGACAAGGAGATTCTGAAGGGAGGGGGTAGAGGGAGTTACACAGCTCTGCAGTGAGAGAAACTCCAAGGGATCGCCTGCAGCTTCAGTGTTTGCTTCTGAGGGACAGGAGTGGCAGGTATTTAAACAGTGCTTTGAGGCTTGTCTCTGCTAAAATTTTTGGTTGGGGGGTTGACATGTCCTTTAAGATAATAATAGATAAATACAAAGTATAACACAAAGACACAAGAGGATGGAGGTCTCTGTACCATAGAGCAATCTATATCTTTACTTTGGGTGGTTAATCAGTGGATTTGCAGGGGTTGAAGGTCTGTTTTGTTTTACACCCACTTCTGAAACACAGCAGATTTGCAGCCACTATCCTATGCCAAGTCACTTAATCCAACTGAGTTATTTAGTTAGTTCGTTTTTCTATTCATTTGTCATTGAAGACGTTTCACTACTCATCCAAGCAGCTTCTTCAGTTCAACTGACTGGTATGGGAAGTCCTCAGCATATATATTCTTCCACTAATCACAATGGCACTTTGTAACTCTTTATAGAGGTGACACCTGAAACTCACTGAGGGGTGAATGCTGTGGGGGTACTGTGATAGGATTACTGAAGTATCATGCAACTCATGGAGACAGGTGCTACTTGCAAGAGTTGCATGAATGGATGTGTGTAGAGTTCTGAAACCACTGAGGTACAGATGTAAGAACAGCATTGTATATATGTTACAGTAAAAGGAAATGTTGCTGTTTAATGGCGCTTATTCATGTGCTTGTCCAAGCCCAATAGCTCAATTCAAAAACAAAACTAAGATGCCACCACAACATCACACGGAAGGGCATTCCACACACTCACTACCCTCACCCTAAAAAGAGAGAATCTAAAGGGGTGGCATCTGGTGCTTTGATTGTTTTAATGGGAAAAAAAATCCCCACTGTGTCTTTAATCCCCTCTAATGTACTTGTGAATAGTAATCATGTCCCCTCCCAAAAGGAACCAACCATAACATTGACAGTCTACCCTTTATTGATTTAATTCCCCATCCCTCTTCTAGTTAAGTTGCGCGTCACTGCACTCTCTCCAGGTCATTTATAGTTACCATTTTACTAGGCATTGTGGAAAGGCCATATAAGTCCTAAGCTCCTTAGTCTTTCATGTCACTGCTATTAAATAGCTATTCTGAAATGCACTTAACTGGCTGCTAAGTTGCGTGTAACATTAAATACACACATTCAACAGTTGAATAAATATTAGGTTATGCCATATTGTACAACTGTGTTGTATTTAGTAATAGGGATGAGCAAATTTTTAGTAAGTGGTGGTCAGGGCTGCATGCCACCGTAGGCTCCAGACCTAAATGCTCCCCAGTGTACGTAAACAATGTCATTTCCGGCAGTATGATATCACTTTTTGCAGTATGTGACATCACTTCCACTTCTGGCACTCACAATGCCCCTTACCTTTCTAGCTCTGCTGGTGGATTTACAAGTCAAGTGTCCAATGGGGGCTGGGTTTTTTGTTTTTTTTTTTTAAATTAATACAATATTTAGGAACCCGAGGGCTACCCACACAAAGCTGGGTTTATGGGAATACTGTCATGTGCTTGCTAACCACTAGTATAAATATAAGGGTACAGCATCATGGGAAATGTATGGTTATTTCTTTACCACTACCCAAGCTGAGAGCAGGAGCACTCAGCAAGTGCGGCTACTGTTGTAAAAGGTTACTAGGAACTCAAACAAACATTTTCTATCACCTGCCTCCTGCAATTAGAACAAAGAGAAAGTCTAGAAACCCTATTTAGAGAAATAAGATACAGGGAATTCTAACCTATTTGGTGGCTGAATATGATAACGGACAGCTTTACAATGCCTACAGAAGACTAACAATGTAACATACACACAACTGTGATGAACTAAGGTTTTTTTTTTACTGCCAAAATGATTGATTAGTAACCAATGCAGATAAGTTGGTAGAGCAACTTCATGGATTATCTTTCACTTATTCAAGTTCAGCATTTACTATAGCTTTAAGGTGAAACGGATTTGTGACTGTAACATCAGACTCTGAAATGAAGTGCTGGGAGTCTCACAAAGATCCTTTTTGACTGTACACATTTTTATTCAGTCCATGCGTTGAACCATGTTTCCTCCACTCTTAATTATTCCACATTCATTTCTAAAATCCCTACTTTCAAGGGCATTATTAAACTAGTGTGTTTTCTAGCTGTCTGAAGCCATCATTTGCTTGGAGCTCAAATGATCTGATAATTTCACCACTCAACAAAACAGCTCTTGATGCTTCTTGCCTTTATGATAGTGTATAATTTGCAAGCCTCTTGAACAGCTTATTTACCATTTCTGTAGATAATCATCTTGCTCAAATCACTCTTTTACTCACTGCCAACAGAATTTAAATGAAACACTTCACTTAAATCAATACCATCTATTGGAGAAAATGAAATGATCTCTCTTGCCTACATAGTATAGTCCTACTAGCCACTTTTAATGTTCTTTCATCGTATTTTGAATTTTCTATTTAGATAACAGAGTAAATTGCAAATCCCATATTAATTATTCTATTAATGGAAATCAAGACTCTCATTCGCTCCCTAATCATGTCATATCTTGTATTTTCAAGTCTCCTAGACCCTGGCCTACCTCTCCAGAAACACTGAGTCCACTGCAATGCTGCAGGTCATCGTACTTCTCAGCTGCTCCTCTACCACTGCTCCACTCTTTAAGTCATTGGCACTCCACTGCTTACAAATAACATATTAAATACAGGTATGGGATCTTTTGTCTGAAAACCCATTATCCAGAAAGCTCCAAATTACAGGGAGGTCATCTCCCATAGACTCAAAAAAAAAAAACATGTTTTCTTTTTCTCTCTAATTAAACAGCAGTAGCATATACTTGATCCCAACTAAGATATAATTAACCCTTACTGGAGGCAAAACAATCCTATTGGTAGAGAAAGACCCCTTATCCGGAAAACCCCAGGTCCTGAGTGTTCTGGATAAAAAGTCCCTTATCTGTATGACCAGTCCCTTGTCTGTATGCCGTCCATGTTAATTTGTGTAAAAGCACAGCCCATTAAATATAAAGAAATATCACTGAACTCTGGCAATCAGGCATATTCATTTAGAAATGAAAGAGAAGGGTTTCAAGAGTAAGGGCTCTGGCACACGGGAGATTAGTCGCCTGCAACAAATCTCCCCTGTCACGGGTGACTAATTTCCCCGAACTACCATCCCACCGGCGAAAATGTAAGTCGCCGGTGGGATGGCACACGCTGCGCAGGCGATTTCGGCAACAAGGAAAGGCAAAGTCACCTGGGGGTGCCAAAATGTTAGGCACCCCCAAATGACTTTAATCACTTACGCACCAGCGTCTACATAATGTATAACCCAACACAATAACAATATGTATTTATACAAGATTAGTAAGGATGACAAATACACAGCTAATCCATGTACAAATATTTTATTCTAATAAATCATTATTAGTAGCAGGCTGACAACTCCACAGTGCCCCATGTAAGCACAACAGTCACACAGCATTCAAGAAAATCAAGAAATCAGGTTAGAGCCAAAACAGCAGAATATGGCTGCAGTTAAATGTATATGTCACATAAATATATTTAATTGCAGCCAAGTTTTGTTGTTCTGGCCCTATCTCCAGAACAGCTCTGTTTCATTATTACAGAGAAAGGAAAATACATTAGTTTGAGATAATTAGAATTTGCTTAAAATGTACTCTATGGGAGATAGGCTTCATGTAAGTATGTGCTTTCTGGATATTGAGTTTTCAAATAAGAGATTCCATGCCCTTACTATAATACATACTACAAACTAAGGCTATTGATATGATCATTTCTTTCTGGGTTGATTTTCTTTGGTGGTTTTTGTGCCAGAATTGATGGTGGAGGGATGACAAGGACTGGCTCTTTTGAATCCATCCCACAGCTTTTCAGTTGATTTAAATTCATGGATCAGAACAGGCCAGCTGAATTATTCCACTACTATAGGAAAACAGTTTTGCACAGTAGCCACGGGGTAGAAAACATGCAATGGTATTGTATGCTGCAGCATTAAGGTTTTTCTTCACTGGAATTATGCTCATTACCCAAACAATGACAAACAGCCTCAGACCTCTTCCACCAAACTTAGTCAGCATTCTAAATGTACTTTAAGCATTTAGCAAACCCTCCAAACTTAGACCTGACTGTCAAACTGCTATACAGTTTAATTTATCATTTTGGAGAAGGTATTTCCACTCCTCCAGAATTCTATGGTAGAGACCTTTAGAGAAACCCAGCTTGGATTGGTGAATGATGTGAGTGTTATGTGTGGCTGTGCGCTTATATAAAAACTCCACACTCCCACTGAGTAATTGTTGACAAGATCCAACAAATGCATTTTAGAAGGGGTGTCCAGATATGTTTGGCCATATAATATGTGTCGATATATATATTCATAAAACTTAGTTTCCATACATATTATGCCTCTCCAAAAAGACTATGAAGTTCTTCTTAAAGGCATTAAGATAATGTGCCATCACAACTGCCTTTGTTCATTTTTGTATAAAAAGAATCCCTGGTATTTTTATATAATGCCTTCTAACATATTTAGAATGTATAATATATTCTCACAGAGAAAATAAACAATCACTGAAACTCCATTGTTCCATTCATGTTACCAGTTCAGCTGCACATCTCTGCACTGCTTCCAGCTCCTTCGTATTCCTTCGTATTGTCTGGGGCCCAAAACTGCACAGTAGTTTCAAGATCATACCAGTAAATCTGTGTAAGATGTTTAAGAAGGCTTTGCTCTAAAACATTTTCATGGACACATGAACAAAAAATGAAATTCAGATAAATTGTATGCAAAAATGTATATTTTATTTACACAGT
The DNA here is from genome assembly GCF_000004195.4 of Xenopus tropicalis. Taxonomy (NCBI): domain Eukaryota; kingdom Metazoa; phylum Chordata; class Amphibia; order Anura; family Pipidae; genus Xenopus; species Xenopus tropicalis. The sequence continues at coordinate 77,746,346 of NC_030683.2, forward strand.
GTTGTTTTTCTTATTTGTATTTTCTTTCTGAAAAGACTGAAACATTTAAAAACACGGTATTTTTATAAGGACAAAGCCTTGCAACGGACGTACCATATCTGTCAGTGCCATGTCTCTTAACTGGTACCAACTTAAAACTCTTCCACTGCAGCAGCAGGAAATGCTAAGAAATTGCTGTTTGCAAGGAACACTAGTGGAAACTGCTGTAAAATATGCAATAAAGATGCTGATTATGAGCCAGAAGATAATTTTTTCTTCACTACTGTCCACCTGTGTTTCCTGGGCAGTAGGGAACAATCTGACAGAATACAAAACCTGCTTCTTGATATGCTTTCTTCAGTTCACTCTAAAATTTAAAAGAGAAGTGTTTTAAAAAACAGACCGAAAAAAAAGGTGTTTTAAAAAACAGACAGACAATTTCTTAAAGGACATGTAAACCCCACACATAAAAATGTAATCAGTGAACAGCCTCTTAGAAATCTTTCAGTACCTGCCACACTGGTTGTCCAGAGGTTGACAGTAAGGCAGCAGCATCCCCTTAATCACTTAGATTTTCTTCTCCTATAACCTACTCGGCCCCCTCCCTCAGGACTTTGCTTTGGCTGTTGGTTTGTGGGCATGCTCAGTTGTTTTAAGCTCAGATTACTAAACACACCCCCAAGGTGTGTTTAGCAGCCAATAAAGAGATGGCATTGCTGGTTCCCATAGAAACTCAGCTTCAATTGTCTGCTTCAATTTTTTCTCCTAAACTCCTCTCCTGAGCTCAGCTAAAACAAAGCAGAACTTTTATCAAAGACAGTTCTGCCTGTGTAAGCCTGCATTCTTGATGAAATGTATGCTGAATAAGGGTCTGTGTGTGTGTATGCTGTTTGCAGATTTAAATGTAACTGATTATGTATCAGAGGAAAAATACCCACCGGGTGAAAGCTGCAATTTGGTTTAGGAAAATGTGATGGTGCTGGCAAGCGGAGGGGACATATGCAGTACAAATGATGCCATTTGGGTGGGGGAGGCGTGCCCAACTGATATACATTGTAGGCAAATGTAGGTTTTACATGTCCTTTAACATTCACTGGATGTAAAAAAAGAAAAAAAAATTCTTTACCAGTTTTTTCAGATCAAAACATAATCCAATAATGGCCCCACCACTGCCAGGAAGCTTTACAGCGGAACCATGCTAGAAACGGAGACAAAACAATTAAATCAATCTATCTACTTCTATTTACTATCCAACCATCCATTTTTATCTATTTATATAAATAAAACGTTAGCTTGTAATGGGTACAGATTTTAAAATACAACCTACAGATTGTCTGATTTAAACAAGATTTCCACAAGGTGGCATCAAAACATTAGCTAAATCATAATATACTGTACATGTAGAGACTACTACTACAGCCACAATAGGAACCTATGTAGTAATAATAGGCTTTCTGTGTCTGTGTGAGAACAGAGTGGAGGACTGTGTTCAGCAAACTCTTCACTATATTTCTGTAGTGTACAGGGGCACAATTTTCTATTTCCTTAATGGGACTAATTTCATTTAGTCAGTTTAATAATTACTTTAAAACCTGCATTGAAAGAATGTCTCTAATTTGGCATAAGGATGTTCAGGTTAAAACCAAACATTCAAATCACTTAAATTACAAATTAAAGGTTGTTACCTGTTTTGCAATTTCAATCATTTTCAGATTTCCTGGGCCTAAGCATGCATCTGTAAAAATAGATCTGAACATAGAAATATACTAAGTGAAAGAAATCTTGAAAGTAACCTTGAAATCACCAACTAATACTTCATTTGTGTCACGGGAAAACAGACTCTTGCACACAGAATATTTTTCCTATCCCTGGTGTGACAAGGTACCTGTATAATGAGATCTGGCTAAAGGGGTTGTTCACCTTTGAGTTAACTTTGATTATGATGTAGGGTGTAATATTTTGAGAAAATGTGCAATTGGTCTTAATTTTTCATTATTTGTAGTTTTTGTTATTTTACTTGTTCAGCAGCTCTGCAGTTTGGAACTTTAGCAGTTTTCTGGTTGCTAGGATCCAAACTGCCTAAGTAACCAGAGAGTGGTTTGAATGAGGGATTAGTATATGAATAGGAGAGGACCTGAACAGAAAAATATAGCCTCTTTTCCACATTACCATGCTACCTATGTCCACTCTGGCCTGGGCTGGTAATCTGTGGATTCTGGCAAATTCCAGAGGGGCTGTTGTAATATGCCATAGACAGTGACTATATAGTAGCCTGGTGGGGTCTGTTTGGGCATCTGTGTATTTGACATGCAAGACGTATAAAAGTAACAGCTCTGCAGACGGGGCAGAGGCTCTGAGAAAGAAACTTCTACGAAAGGACCTGCTAAACCTGTGAATCCAATCTGGGCCACCCAAAAAATGATAATAGTAAAAGTTACCCAAGAAAACCCTATTTCCTGGGATGGTACTGGTAGCCTCTAGTGAGACTCTATGAGTCCATTACAAAGTTGCACTGTAGTAATACACATACACAGCAACTAGTGTGCCACCTATGCTGGCGTTATCTGATGGTATTTATCTGTATGGGGGTGGGGGTTCTGTTGCTATATATGATTTAATCCTTAGCTGATTTTGACTTGCTACTTCTCCAGTGGCATCATAAGACACTCTCCAGGCCACTAGGCTTTAACTCACCACTGGCATCTCGAAAAATAATGTAAGAGCTACAGGACTTGATATTTAGGTCGGTAACTAGATAGTCACACACAATGGTAGCGGTAGTAGAGTCTAAAACTCCAGGACAAGTGTCAAACACATTCACAAAAGACTGAGAAAAAAACAGAAGAAAATGATGCATTTATCTCCTGAAACTTTCATAACTCAAACGGAAAATAAAAATGACTGTATTTCTTTATAGTCACCCCAGTTGACAAGTGTGACAGCTTTAGGGGACATATTTTGCAGCATGACTGACAATCCACAATATGCACAATTTCACAATATGCACATGTGTAGAAGGCACAGCTAGCAAAGTAGGCTGAGGGGCACTAACAGTCTGGTACCTAAGGCAGCACTGGAAGGGACACCAAAAGAAAAATAATAAGTGAGGCTAGGGAAGTGGTAGTAGTACGGAATGATGGAAGACTTGACCTCTGGTTCTGCACTTTTGTGCAGCTCCCTTAAGTTAAATTCAAGCTCAAGATACAGTTATTTACTATGAAATATATTTTGCCTTATAATTATAAAGGTGCAGAGCTGTGAAATGTAATAATAATGGACGTAGTAATTGTCATTATATACTGTACTCTGTATAAGAAAAACAGATTCACATTCAACATAAAAAAAATGAGTACAAAAACCTACATCCAGCGCATGTTCTGTAGCAGAGGGAAAACCTATTTTTGGTTGTGCAGTTCAAAAGCAGCATAGGGGTCACAAGCTGGACACAAATGATATAAATGCCATTTCCTTCTCTATGCAGTACAAAGGGAGATGTGCGACCTAGTAAAAATTATTTCAGCCGGCACAACAAGTAAAGTGCAAGCGGGGCAAAGCCCCTGTGTGTTTATTCAGAAAGCAACGTTTCGGGGGTGTACCCCTTCATCAGGCATGTGCGACCTAGACATTTTCTCTAACAAGCATTGTTTCTCTTCTGATTTGAAATCTGCACAGCAGCTGCTGGGAAAACTATTAGAGGAGTCAATAGCAACTCTAGGGTGGAACACGATTAGGAACACAATCCTTTTACAGGCATTAAAACTGAGAATTATAAAAGGGCTGCATGAGATAAGAAGTTAAGTATTAACTCAAGGCAGATTTAAATTCACGTCAAAGAAAGGACAGTTTAAATTGTTTTGGTTGCAGACATCTAGAAACAAAACAAAAGACAAAACAAGAAAAACATCCAACCCCTGTTTAGAATTTTTACCTAACTGCCTAATAATATCAGTGTAGCAAAATGCCTACAACAGACTGTTCTTCGTGACAGTATTTTCCCCTCCATTATCACACAGGGGTGTTTTTGCCTTTGTAGTTGGTTGTTCTAATTTTAAATATTCAAATGTACTGGTTGGCATATTGGTATCCATACGTGCAGAAAATATTTAAAGGTGCGCTTGACTCGTAACTATTAAGCATTATATTGCATTCTGTACCTTATAGCCAAAAACAACAACATTTTGTTCTTATCTTGTTTCAGAATACAATTTTATACATTATACACTTTACCTCCTTAATTCCAAGTTTTTATTCATTAATTCTGCTAAATCATGCCAATTCTTCTGCTCCATGGAGTCTCTGATAAAAAAACAGAAAAGTGATCTTACATTGCAGAGCCATACCAAAAAAAGGAAACAAGTGAACTGACAAAGCAAAATGAAAAAGAGTGGCCCAAATAAGCAAACTGTCTGTACAATTGTATTATCCATATTTTTAAGGAGCATTAACACGAAAAAATTTTTTTTAAAGTGAAAACATGTTTTAAAGTAAATAAAATATAATGTACTACTGCACCAGTAAAAATTATGTTTGCTTCTGAAAGACTACTATAGTTTAAATAAATAAGCTACTGTGTAGCCATGGAGGCCATTCAAGATGGAAAAAGGAGAAAGGGCACAGGTAATACCGTACATACTCGAGTATAATGTGCTGAAAAAGTCACCCTCGGCTTACACTTGAGTCAGGTGAAATACATACAGTTTTTGAGACACACAAAAAACTGACCTGCACAAGCCCCTTGCCAGAGATTCCCATTCCTGCTCTCACCATGCTACCTAATAGTGCGCTCGTCTGCACGCCTGGGTGGAAATGACGTCACACGCCCCCTGCTTGCCTGCTTCTCTCATGGAACCCCCTGCCAGCGATTCCCATTCCTGCCAGCCCCAGTTTTCTTTCCAGGCCACACCATTTATATATGGGATGATAACTATTTCCTAGTTACATATATTGCAGTCCTGTTTTAGTATGACAGTTTTTACTTGGCTTAAAGTGATTCTATGAGCATGTTTTCATTTTTTTTTTTAAATAAATGTAATTTATATGTACAGCATGTGCCCCGCCCTCTGTAATTATGTATGTTACAGATTTTTTTGTGAAATATTAAAGGGGGATTAAAGTTTAACTAAAGAAGTAGTCCAGAAATGCTGAACCACAACCACAGCCCTTTAGCAGTGGAGATATGTGAATCCAAATATGTCCTCCAGTAGCTCCCCATATTCTTTTCTAGTGATTCAAAGCACTGACACACATAATACTGTATATGGAATATAAATGCCATAATATAAGGTTTCATGCAGAGGGGTGTTTCACACATCGCACATATATTGTGATAATTTGTGTCAAAATATGATACAAATTATTACATTTGAGTACTTAATCTTGGTTAGACAGGAACAGCTAACAAGTATTTATAGTAGGTACACAGCCTCACAATACTGCATATTTCATCGTTTAAGTCAGTGTGAAATTAATGTTAGAAAACTTCTAACTGGAAAAGTCCTTAGTTTTACAACACAAAACTATTCCACCATTTTTTATACAAACCTATGCCACCTTCTACTACATTTAGTACACTCGCTCCATATATATATATGAAGTGTCAGGAGTATGGCAGAACTGATAAGCCCTAAAATATGCTTACCTAGCTTTATCTGTCAGTTCTGCAAATAACTTCATTGCCTCAATAACATCTGGATCCCCTGAAAGCAAACCATTTTATTAACAAAACAAATACATTGTTATATTGTTTTTCTATTTTTTATTGTTAGTTAGTTTTACAGTGCAAAAGATACTTCTATTCATGGGCAACATTACAGGTGATATTGGCTTATACACTGTAATAAATATGCCCCAAATTGTTTATATGTATATATTTGTGTATACACAGATACATAATATACCGTATTTTTCGCCTTATAAGACGCTCCGGAATATAAGGCGCACCCAATTTTAAAGGAGGAAAATCTAGAAAAAAAAGATTCTGAACCAAATACTGTAGTAAAAAATTTTTATATCAACTGTATAAAGTTAACAGTAGTTTAAGAACAGAGAAGTCTCCACAGCTTGCAGTACATGCCACAAATCCAGCCTGCAGCACACACAGCATAAAGAGAGGACTGCGAACAAGCACCACACAAAGTTAGGGGCAGTTTTAAAAAGGAGAAGGAAAGTCTCTGAACAACATGGGTTAAAAATATCAGCCATTATATCAGTAGTACCATATTTTCCCAGCACTGCCTTGTGCTCCATATTTTGTCTGGGAAACAGCAAAGTGCTAACATAGAATCAGCTACCTTTATTCACTTAGAGCAGCTTCCGTTTCTCCTGTAGAAGTGATTGCCCCGGCTACGCATGCGTGCTGCATTCCAGAGCTGTCCCAGGCATACTTTTTTTTTCTAATTTGTATACTGTGCTGGGGCGATCTGTTAGTCTAAAGCTGGCCATACACCTGGCGATCTAACGATGTTTCGTGCGACCATCGGTCGCACGAAACATCGTCAGATCCGCCACACACAGTCAGGGCTGAAACAGGGCTGAATAAGGAGGAAGAAAGAAAAGGATTTCTACCTCCTTCTGCCGATTCAGCCCTGACGGCAGATTTTGGTCAGGCGCCTTCTATGGCGCCCGATCAAAATTTTCTAACCTGGCCGATCGGCGAGTCGTCCGATATCAGCAGCTTCCTGCGATATCGGTCGACTCGCCGACATGCCATACACGCACCGAATATCGTACGAAACGAGGTTTCGTACGATAGTATCGGTGCGTGTATGGCCAGCTTAAGAAGCCTGCCTGGCAAATTCTAAGTCCTATACGATCGCACCCTTACTGTTGCCGTGACTGCATACAAATTCCTACACAGCCTCACTTGCTATAGCTAGAGATCTATGACTCTTGAACAGAGCGGGGCTGTGCAGGAGCAGTCTCTACCCACGATCGATCGGCACACGGACAGTCAGTAAAGATTTATTATGGGAAGAGTAATAATTTGACTTCAACAGCACTTTTCTTTTTAACTACTAAATTCGGTGCATGCCTGCTAAAGAGGAGTGGCAGGAGGAAGTGACGAGATGGAATCTAACATAGCGTCTGCAAGCCACAGGGCACATCGCTTCAGTTGAAAGGTGAATTAATCATGTTAGAAAGCATTTTGTGAAAACAAAAACTAGCGTTTCAGTCAGCAAGAAAGAGATAAAACTGTTGGTGTGTTTTTCTATTTGCACCTTTCCTTCTCCTGGCAAAATGTGTATTTGTCGTATAAGACGCACCAACTTTTCCCCCCCAGTTTTGGGGAAGAAAAAGTGCGTCTTATACGGCGAAAAATACGGTAGATTATTAGCAATGACCCCGGTTTTATACAAGTTCCCACAAAGTCTGCTACAAAGTCATAAAGGGATGTATAACACCACAAATGGGGTTCACAAGTCAACCCGGCCATCTCACAAATGTGTTCCAATTACTCTACTGTGTTCCACCATGAAAAAAACTCACATCATTTAAATATAGCAGTCGCCTTATAGCTGTGTACCTGGGTGGGGTGTTCAGGGTTGGTTGTACATCCTCTGCTCCTGAGGGTGCACAACTAACCTTCCTCTCTTTCCAATGATGTTGTCCCCTCACCCTTCCCTGCACTTTCACACAAGGTCCTATTCATGGGCAACATTACAGGTGATATAGGCTTATACACTGTAATAAATATGCCCCAAATTGTTTATATGTATATATTTGTGTATACACAGATACATAATAGAGATTATTAGCAATGACCCTGGTTTTATACAAGTTCCCACAAAGTCTGCTACAAAGTCCTCAACTTTGACCTTGTTTAGGTTACTAAAATAATGAAAAGCCGTAATGGCACTTGAAATCATATATTTGTTTAAAAGCTTCTTCAGGAGTAAGAAAAGATCAGGCCCAGCATGGTTTTTTTATACTTAAAGGTCAACAGTATGCCTTACCTTCCATTGCCTGTCACTTCAACATACATTTTTTATACAGACATGAAGAACTGTCTTCTCTTCAAACTGATGTTCGCTTAATACCTCAAGCTACAGGTTCAGGGCGTTGCACCTGGACCACCACTTGTCTTTGGTGAGTGCATTTCCCAATAACTTTGCTAGGACTGTTTTAAAGTCGTGTGTTGGAGGTGGAGGGTCCGGGGTTTATACACCCTGACCACATAATTTATGGGGTGAGCTTATTACCGCTTCATTTGCATTTAGCTTTGAAAGATAGCCTGGAGATTGTACTGAGGCTTGTATACATACATTCCCCCTCCTGTTACCGTAAAACTGAGCCACTTAGTATTATTTTTAGGATTAATGAAGAACTGTCTTACCAAGATCAAATATTTTGTCTCATAGTCTCTGCACTGAAATTTAAAATAGAGAACCACCACTCAAATATTTTTGCAGTGAACAAAAAGGAATATTGTATTACAGAGAATAATGAGGACACTTTATGCTTTATTTTGTTCGTGAAATCTCCAGTGCTATTAGTAAACAGATTTCAACAAGTGTTCTTCTCACACTATAACACACCAAGCAAAAAACTTACCATTTAGCCATCGCTGACGGACATTGCTATGAATCACTCCCGAATCACTTGGATCTCTCAAGTAAGCAAGCCAGAATGGAGGTGCACATTGAATATCCATAGGCACGTAGTTTCCTGTAATAAGGAATAATAAGATTACATCAATAGGCAGTGATCAGCCAGTTATAGGAATACAATCTAAGGTAATTTCTTTTTAGCTGTAATATTGGTGTGTAGGCAGCCACCTCAGGTCATTGTGCCTGATCCTGAGCTTTCAAAAAGAGCCAGCACTACACAACAGAACTGCTTTCGGATAAGCAGTTGCTTCTTCTATTCAATGTAACTGAAGGAGTCAGGAGCTGGACTTGAACTTTCAACACTGAGTGCTGTTATCATATCTACCATTAGGTGGGGCATGAGAGCATTTGTAGCAATACAGGTGTCAGGTAGCTGCTATCTTGTCACCTTCCCACTGCTCTGCTGATCGGCTGCTGGGGGGAGTGACATTACTCCAAGTCACATGGCTGAGGGCCAAAATAGGGTATATATGTTGCATATCATGATTTGGGCTTCTGTACCAGCCCAAAGCAACCACAGTCTAGATCGTAAGCTCTACGGGCTTGTATTGTATTGTTTTGTTTGTATTAATATATTCTACTGTACAGCGCTGCGTACATAAGTAGCGCTTTATAAATAAAGATATACATACATACACACATACAGTCCTTTAACAGAGAAGTTCTGTTAATCCAAAGATGCCCCCGGTAGCACCCCATCCGGCACATGCTCTGTGCTGCTGTACTGAGCTTAGGGACTAACTCACAATATACTGTATATATAAAATATAAATGTTGCACTATAAGGCTGATTAGGAATTCATTCAGATTATTAGTACATGGTAGCTCTGCAACCAGTGCAATGAGAATCAATTTTCAATAACCAACCCTGTAGCATCAGTTTATATGACAAGCCAAACTCATTTTCCACTTGATGATTAGAAACAACCCATAAGCTTAGCTTCTCAACAGCTGCTCAGAGTGCACTGAGTATGTGACTTCTAACTTAATCCAAGATGGGGAGCTTCTGTGACAATTTTAAGGCCTACAACATTACTTTTATAGAGATGCTGAACCTCTAAGCTGGTGAATTAAGTTCAGTATATAAAATGTGGCATTTTCAACCATAGTTTAGTTCTATTTTAAAGAATTTGTCATAAATACCTGTTTACCATAGGCAGTAGACAAGCATTCTCAGGAGACTGGTACTGTAGCCATTCAGAATAATAATAAGCAATAATGTAGGAATTTATAAGCTTTTCTTTAAACATAACCAGCAAGCAATAATAGAAATAGTACTTACCAAAGCCCCGTTCATCCATTAAAGATCTGTTAAAATCCATATACACAAGACCCTCATAGACCTTTAAAAAAAATAGGGTTATATAAAATTTTGAAGGTGTCCCTCAACCGAACACAATTGTTTGCATAAAAAACTTTCCAATATAGGTTCACTAAATATTTTGAATGGTTTTAATGTTATTTGGAAATGTAATTGCAGATGAAAGCAGTATTTGCTTCTCTCTCTATGTTATCTAGGCCTGACTCTTAAAACTGTATCATGAGTCATTTCTCCTTTAAGTCTTTTAATTAGCTGGCTTGCAAAATAATTTTGGGAGTCAAAGGTCCCAAGCTCTGCGCATGCGCCCTTTGTAACACTTTTCATCTGAGCGCTGTCCTGCCAGGATAGAAAAGTGCACAGAATATGGTTTATCAAAAGTTGTGCATAATTACAACTAATCTTCATAAGTTTTACATCTGAACCATAAGTTTTACATCTGACAAAGGAGCGACTCCCTACTGATGTGACATTTATGGCATCTAGCCAGGTTTAATTCAACATACTTACATTTTTTGTTGCATATTTACAGCAAATAAATCACACAAAACCGCAGGAACAAGGTTTGTGACTTTGCAGTTGCAACTGGCTATGACTTTTAATAAATTGGCTACCACATATAGCTACAAAAACTACTGCTTGGCCTACAGAGATTTTTTGTTTATTTTATAGCGTTTCATTATTAAACACTTTAATTAATAAAGCATAAAGAAGAGTCATTTTTGTGCAGAAAGAACTATTAGCCGTATATTATAATTACCTGAACGACGCGATCCTGCAGGCCAGCAGTTATAAAAAGTTCTTCTTTTTCAACATCCAGAATGAAATTTGGTCTTACTGATATAGGCATATCCTAAATGAGGTATATATAAAAAATTATAGACCACATTCCATAATGCTGTTGTCACCGTTTCTAAGGTGCACTTTCTGCTTTGGCCTACTTAGAAATCCAAATAACACTTTATCTTTTCCATATGCCTTAAATTGTTTTTGACTGTCTCTGTTTGGTTTTTCAGTACTTAGTTTTTACAACTACACACAAGTATTTCAGTTATGGACCTGGAATGATTTCTCAGTGTCTGCTCTAGCTTGTAGTGGCATATTTATCAAACAGTGGAAATATTTCCAAAATCCAAATTCATTTGTCTCTATTCACAGGATTAATCTCTATTTTTTTATTTTAATAAATATTCTCAGTTGCGAACTCTATTTTCACTTTTTGATAAATATGCTTCTAAAGGGCCCATTTTACATTTTTAAAATACTTAAACAAATTCAAAAGCAAAAGTATACAAAGCTGTGACCTCATGAAGAAGTCAATGGAAGGTGTTCTTTTTATAACTGGAATATCTTTTTTTGCTTCGTACTTTTAAAGATTTGTGGATGTTTTCACTCTTGCATTTGTGCAACAATTCCAAAAAGTTTCCGTTTTCACACTGTTTCCGCATCTTTTTTTGTTCATGCTTTTTCAATTTGGATCTTTTAATAAATAACTAGACATTCATGGTTTTAGAGAAAATTAGTTTAGTTGTGGATTTAACAACCTATTCACAGTTAGTGATTAGGGTTGTTTAATGGGGTTTTAACCCCAAATTTAAGATTTTGCTAAATGAAAGCCAATTTTATTCTAAACAACTTTACAATATGAAAATTTTAAATATTCATAATTAAAGTGATATGTAAGTGTAATCACTATTAAAAGCAGTATCTTCCTATCCTGACTACTTGTACCTTTTAAACAACGTACCATTAGTGCTTTCCTAGCATTAGCCCTTACCCTAAAGTACACCAATGAAACACATGGAAGAGATGGAACGCTTAAGGAGGAGTCCCTACAATATATTGAGGGTGGATAAACTTGATGTACACTATATGGCCAAAAGTATCCAGACACCTGTTTTACATCTCACTCCCAAACCAAGTATATTAATATAAATTTGGACCCTATTATTCTATAACACCATGTACTTATCTTGAAAGGCTTTTTAATAGATTTTGGAACAATGTTGTTGAGATTTGCTTCTATTAATTTAAAAGAGCATTAGGAAGGTTTTGTTCTGATGTTAAAGATCAGGCCTGGCTTGTAGTCACCATTTCAATACATCTCACAGGTTTTTAGTTAAATTAAAGTCAGGGCTCTCTGCAGCCGAGTCTTCCATTTCCATCTCACCAAATCCATTCTACAAGGACTTCACTGTGTACATATTGTGCTAAAAAATGAAGCAACCTTTCCCAAATGGTTTTCAATTAAGAAAGTCAGGGCTCTCTGCAGCCGAGTCTTCCATTTCCATCACACTAAATCTATTCTGTAAGGACCATGTACATATTTTGCTAAAACAGGGGTCACCAAAATTTCTTACTCATGAGCCATAGTCAAATGAATAAAGAGCATCATAAAAGTTCATGGAGGTGCCAAATAAGGGCTAAGATTGGCTATTAGGCAGCCTCTATGCACACTATCCACTTACAGGAGGTTTTATTTGTTAGTAAATCTTGTTTTTATTCAACCAAAACTTGCCAACAAGTTAGGAATTCAAAAACAACGACCTGGTTTGGGGGGACTGAGAGCAACATCCAAGGGGTTGGTGAGCAACATGTTGCTTATGAGCCACTGGTTGGGGATCACTGTGCTAAAACATGAAGCAACCTTCCCCAAACTGTTGCCAAAAGGTATTAAGGTTTGCTTTTATAGGAACCGGGGTCCCTACCCAAACTATGAAAAAAGACCCAGACCATTATTCCTCCTCTACAAAACGTTACCAATGGCATTATGCATTCAGGCAGTTCTCCTGCCAAGTGCCAAACAGACTTTTGCAGCAACTTGAGATTATATGATGATATCTCATTTATTACTCCAGAGTCCAATGGCAGTGACCATATATATATGGTCCTCACCTCTCATAGCTCTTTAAAGAAGGAAAGTCATTTTGGCATTTTACTGCCAACAGATTTGCCACATTAGTGCCACCTACAACAATATGGATAGAGAACTGGCTGAAGGATAGATTACAAAGAGTGGTGGTAAATGGAACATTTTCTAATTGGACCAGTGTGGTTAGTGGAGTACCGCAAGGATCAGTCCTTGGTCCTTTGCTTTTTAACTTGTTTATTAATGACCTGGAGGTGGGCATAGACAGTACTGTTTCTATTTTTGCTGATGACACTAAATTGTGCAAAACTATAAGTTCCATGCAGGATGCTGCCGCTTTGCAGAGCGATTTGACAAGGTTGGAAAACTGGGCAGCAAACTGGAAAATGAGGTTCAATGTTTATAAGTGCAAAGTTATGCACTTTGGTAGAAATAATATAAACGCAAACTATCTACTGAATGGTAGTTTGTTGGGGGTATCCTTAATGGAGAAGGATCTAGGGGTTTTTGTAGATAACAAGTTGTCTAATTCCAGGCAGTGTCATTCAGCAGCTACTAAAGCAAATAAAGTGCTGTCTTGTATAAAAAAGGGCATTGACTCAAGGGATGAGAACATAATTTTGCCCCTTTATAGGTCCTTGGTAAGGCCTCACCTTGAGTATGCAGTGCAGTTTGGGGCTCCAGTCCTTAAGAAGGATATTAATGAACTGGAGAGAGTGCAGAGACGTGCAACTAAACTGGTTAAGGGGATGGAAGATTTAAACTATGAGGTTAGACTGTCGAGGTTGGGGTTGTTTTCTCTGGAAAAAAGGCGCTTGCGAGGGGACATGATTACTCTGTACAAGTACATTAGAGGGGATTATAGGCAGATGTGGGGGTGTTCTTTTTTCCTATAAAAAATATCAACGCACCAGAGGTCACCCCTTTAGAGGAACGGAGCTTCCATTTGAAGCAGCATAGGTGGTTTTTCACATTGAGGGCAGTGAGGTTGTGGAATGCCCTTCCTAGAGATGTGGTAATGGCAGATTCTGTTAATGCCTTTAAGGGGGGCCTGGATGAGTTCTTGAACAATCAGAATATCCAAGGCTATTGTGATACTAATATCTACAGTTAGTATTAGTGATTGTATATATAGTTTATGTATGTGAGTGTATAGATTGGTAAGTATGGGTTGTGTGTGCTGGGTTTACTTGGATGGGTTGAACTTGATGGACTCTGGTCTTTTTTCAACCCTATGTAACTATGTAACTATGTAATATATTTATTCTGCAGAAACTGTTAACATACCTGAGTAAACAGCTTTAGAAGCTTTCTCCATTTTCTTAAGATAGCAGCTGCCATTTTAGGCAGCTTCATTCCTGCAGTCTCTAGCTGTTATAGCTGAGATCACACATTCCTAAGGGAGGGGGGAGGGAGTTCTTAGCATTCTGGTGGGAGGGGGGAGCAGGAGAAGGCAGAGGGGAGAGAGGAAATAACTGTGCAGACTCTGGCCTGGGGAATTAGAGAGGAAGTCAGACACTGGAACATCATGTTTACAAAACAAGAGACAAGAAATCCTGTGTTTCTTTTGATAGAGTGCAGCATTACTGTAAAAGCTTATGGTTGTATTTACATTGACCTTTCTGATAGAGCTTACGTAGTTTTTACCTTTCCTTCTCCTTTAAGAAGTAATTTCTACTCTATTCTAACATTAGTCTCTCCTAACTGCATATGTGTGCACAGTGTAATGTACACTGTCTGATTAAAGCAACAAGACTATTTGGCTTGGACCCTACTGAGAGACTGGCTGGCTTACGAGCTTAGTTTTTTAAACACCTATTTCCCACAGTATTGCAAGATTGATAGTGACTTTATTTCAGCTTTTCTTATAACAAAATGAAAGCTCTGACATCAAATTTACTGACTAAATGAAAAGAAGGATGTATTGAGGTAGCCATGACAATGAATACATATTGAGACTTACATCATCAGTTAAATTATAAAATTTCATGAGGCACTTCAGTGTTGCAGAAACAATTGCACTGGAAAAGACAAATAAATATTTCATGAAACAATAATACAAAAAACAACACAGCATACGTAAACAAGAAAATGTATTATTTCTCTAAATATTCCTGTTTTCATACAGAACATTCACAGTAAGTGGCTCCATTCATCTCCTGAAACGATCTAATAAGACTTGTATTAAAATAAAATACCCTTTGACAGCAACACCAGTTATGAATGTATTACTAACATTTGCAGAGGAATCAGTAAATCATTATGTATGTCTTTCAATGGCCACTGAAGGGCTTCTAAAAGTGCCGGCTTTACAGTGGAAAATATTTTCTGAGAAAAAGAGCAATCTGTATGAGGAAAAAACCCTTATCAGCACTCTTTTAACCCACATTCATCTGGACACCTGCAGCAACAAGAGGCAGACATCATTTATAATTTACTATATAATTTTCAGATAAATGAGAACTTGCTTACTGAGCTGCATATGAGCTTTTAAGGAGAACAACAGCATCCATGATATCAGGGTAAATGGTAATGAGAACAGATGTTTAGATCATTTTATTAAAAGGATGATGCCAGTAACCATCTGCGGTCTGTGAAAACACAGATGAAACTCTGGTGTCCCTGATCACAAAATAAGGGTGATTTATCTCAAAAATACAATAGCTATTAGTAACAGGTAATGATAGTTTCCATAATATATATATATTACCCAAAAGTTGAATAACATTTGCTGTAAAGAAATCTGGCATGTTAACAAAGTACCTGTAGTAGCCCATACTGTGTTAAATTTCGGATCAACCATTTGTAAATTTTAAATTGGCTTACAGAAGAGCAGAGGAAAAACAAAAGGGAGAGAAGGTGAATGATGGTACAGATGAATGCAGATAAACATTATAAAGGGGAGTACAGAGAATTTAAACAATGAAATAAATACTTGAGACAATTGATGAGTTGATGGGAAGGGGAAAACAGAGTGGTTGTTTAACAGTGGAAAGAAGGGTGAGCTGGAGAGTAGAAAAGAAAGTAGTAAACGAAATGGGAGAAATGAAGGTAAGTGCGACATGAAAACTGAAGGCAAAAGGAATGAGGGCAGAAAGGATAGCTGAGATAGAAAGTAAGGATGCACCGAATCCAGCCCCTGAATCCATCCCAATGGATTCGGGGTGAATACCGAACCTGAAGACTTATTAGCATATACTAGTTAGGATCCGGAAGGGGTAAAACAATTTTTGCCCCTAACATTTAACCCTTTCACATCCTAATAAGCATATGCTAATTAGGATTTGGTCCGGCGAGGACCGTGGATTTGGCCAAATTCGAACCCTGCCGAAAAAGGCCCAATACCGAACTGAATCCTGGATTTGATGCATCCCTAATAGAAAGGGGTAGGAAAAAAAAGAGGGCAAAGAAGATAATGGGTGTAAAGAGAGAGCAAACTAGGAATAGAAGGATGTGAATGAATGAGGGAGAAGAGATAAAAAACAAAATAGAAAAACGGAAGATAATAATAAACAAGAGAAAAGGGGCAGAATAGAAATACATAGGAAAAAAAATAAAAAGGGATAAAGATAACAGAAAGAAAGAAGTGGAAATAGATCTAGAACAATAAAAAGAACAGCACAGATGAATAAGTATTATAGAGAACACATGAATGAACACATGTTTAAATGTATTTTATTTTATAGTTTGTGACATTTACTTTGGGATCTTTTAAATTTAAGTTAACTGGAGATTCTTATGCTTACGTAACAATGATGAGTTTCCATCAGGAATCTCTGCCCCCAAAAGTGAAGATGAAGATTTTAGAGGACACTTATTTTGAAAGGATAACTGCCCATAGGATATATACAACCAAGATTTTATTCAACATTGAAAAACAATGTAGATAATAGGGGTCATTTACATTTGAGAACACAATGAGCAAAGTGCAAACAATGCCACAATCTGCCATTTTTTGCACATTGCACACTTTATTTCACTCCATTTCAGCATGCCCTTTAAGAGTGCTAAGTTAGGAATCACTTTATCCAAGAGGACAGGTGGAGACAGGGAGGGGGGGGGGGCCCTCATCTGTCCACTAACTTGCACATCATTAAGACATATACATAAGGGAGTGGCAGCAAATGCAGGCCACAACAGGGGCAATGTACACTGCTCCTCACACCAGAATTAGGAAAAGAGTACAACCCCTTCTGCGGGGCAGGTGTTTACTGGGTGAGCACTAAGGGGCGTGCTCTTGCGCTCCTTACCACTCTAGCATTTGTACCCAGGGGGAAAATATTCTAGAAAATTCTAAACCTTTGTGAGACCTTATTGAATCAAATACAATCTAATAATCATGAAAAAATTGTAAGAACTGACCAAATAATATACATCAGAATACCTTTTTCACAAACACAAACAAAAATACAATGTATTACCTGCTTCCAGCCAAACCCTGTAAAATGAATATAAACATGTAAATACAAAGTCTGGCTAATACAGGTAAATATGCTCAGTGAAAATAATTTGATCTGTATGCAGTAATTATAGCATGAACATGGTATTATCCTGGTTGGAATGTATGATCCTTTGTTATTGCCCTTTTTCATGTCCTTCTTTTGAGATTTTTGTTTCAAATCATACCGTTGAAAGGAAAATAAAACTGTGCAGAATGAAAACAGCCAAAGGTATAATGGTGCTACAAACCATTTCATGAGGATTGTACTATTAATTAAAGAGCAGAGTTTTTACCTAATGTCCTATCTACATGGAACATTGCTAGCTACTTAGATGCTTTTAGATAACTAGCACTGCATGTGGACTTGTAAATCTACATGCTTACTGGGGATTAAATTTAAAACCATTTCAAATAGAAGGCTTGCATGCTGAAAATAAATCCTAAAGGAGGCACCACGGTGCTTTAAAAGGGTCTCTTTATCCTGTCAGCAGTGATTGACAGCTTCAGAGGAACATACTGAGTATTGATTTATAGACAAGGGGAAGAGACTAGACGGCTAAATGAAAATAGCAATCTTGCTGTGCCTTTATGGCACTTGTTTCCTCGAAACCAGTTAAGAACCCTGTAAATTTGTAGCCAACATTAATAACAATATCAATGAAATATATGAACAAGGTCTATACTGAAAAATAAAACCTAATAAAACCATTAAAAAGACATGAATTAGCTATTTTAGGTATAATTCAATGCATATAATCAAAGTCGTTATGATACTTTCACTATAAACATATAAAAACATATAAAGACCCTTATACATGGGGCTTTTTTGTGCATTTGACACATGGGTTTTAGCACAGCTAAATGCATAAGCTAACTATATTCTGCCTGGTTGTACCCAGAGCATTTAGGTCTGAATTTAAGTCATGTTCCACAGCATTATCTCACATACCTCATGTTATTTTTGTATGTGTTTGATGAGTGTTTAAAATACAATAAAATAGAAAAAAGCATGGTGACCTAAAAAAAAAATCAATTATTATATAAACAAATACATATATATGTATTTTCACTCATTCATAAATTTCAACAGATACACTTGTAAAACCCCTTTAAAGACCCTAGGTGTCTTCATGTCAACACCATGTATAGGTATGGGATCTGTTATCCAGAAACCCATTATCCAGAAAGCTCCAAATTAGAGGAAGGTCATCAACGATAGACTCCATTTTGATAAAACAATTCAAATGTTAAAAATTGTTTCCTATTTCACTGTAATAATAAAACAGTACCTTGTCCTTGATCCAACTAGGATAAGTATGGTGATCCAAATTACAGGTACCATACCTCTACATGTATTAGGCATTAAAGCATGTATTAAGCATAAAATGATATGGCTGTAAAACCAATAACCACTATTCAATGCATTTTAATCTGAGGTTAGAAAAGAAATACGCACCACTTGCCTTGGAATGTTGACATTGTACTTTAAAGTAAAATTCTGTTTAGAAAGGGCAATCCTAAATAAAAGAGGAAGGATTTAGATATCAAGATATGGGACCATTAATGTTCCTTTGCAATGTCTACAAGAATATGGCTAATCAGTTTATCACAGGAAATTCTGATGTAGATTTCTGCCTGAAGGTAATAGGCACATTTTTGTACTTGAATAATAATGATAGATTCACTAAAACATGAAATGAAAATGATGAAATTTAATAAACTGTACTCCTAAAAAATATATTATTAAAGGCATCTTGTTTGCAGGAATGGACCAGGAATAAATGGGGGAAGGGATAATGCAGAGTGAAGGGATAAAAGGACTTTTACTGCAGGCTAATTATATTGAGGACATGGTGAGGTGAATACAGAATATATGTATGAACTACAGAGAATCTACAATAGATTGGCCTTTTCACCAAATCCCTAACACTATAAAATCCCTAAATTATATTCAGTTAGTAAACCACATCACCAAGGGGCACATTTCCTTATTGTTGTAGACCACATCTGTCCCATGTTCTACTCAATCTGTATTATGCCATGCCACACCATCAGGAGCTCAGTCCATATGCTGTTAGAACTGGTTTGAAGATTATATTAAGCCAGTTATCCCCAATTAGTGGCTTGTAAGCAACACGTTGTTCACCAACCCCTCGGAAGTTGCTTTGAGTGGCGTCTAAGCATGTGCTTATTTTTAAATTCTTGGCTTGGAGCAGGAGAAAGGGTGAATTTACAGCTTCTATAGTTTGCTTCACCCAGAGATCTCCAATAAATGCTTACATACATGCATCAAATGCCTCAAACCTGAGGCTCATAGTTAGTATTACCTTCTGCATCCCTTTACTCCATAAGTAGATGAGGGCCTTAACTGGAGGCCTGTGGCCTTGCAAGTTTGTTTTTACAGCCTAAAGGCTCACCAAAAATTTCAATAACTGTGATGTATAATATTATTACAGAGTGATCTATTACAGTCTAAAATAAAGTAAAATAGAAAAGACTAACTACTACAAAGAAGATGGGCACCACTAATTTAAATTATGAATCTGCACCCTGGGCATGACTAGATGCAAACAAATGAAAGCCCACTAAATACTTTTTTTAGTGTCCCGGGGTGGGGAAAATGTAACAGATTTTTTTGTTTTCTTACAATAGTGGAGATGATTTAGATCATTTACCAAACTATAAATTCCCTTGTGCACACAAACACAACAAATATTAAGGCCCCATGCTAACTATGTTGTTAAAAGCTATTTGAATCCCATCCTGCATGTGACATTTAATGTAAAACTGAAGTGTCTCCTCTAGTGAGATACAAAAAGATTATTGAATTGGCATTTAGTTGTTGCAGCAAAAAAATAGTGGGCTGTGCCACTAAGCTAAAAAGCTAATATCATTAAAAAAAACAAAAACAAATCAATGTATTTCACACACACATTTAATCTTACCCCTTTTCAGAACAGAACTGATAAAACTTCTTGCATGTGGCCTGCAACAATCTCAAGCCCCCCAAGTATCTGAAAATTAAATAAGAATACAGGGTTTTGTATACATTTTATTTATAAAGCTCTAAAAGGATATGCAGTGCTGTACAATCTGTACTGTACAGCTGTGCAGTACTTTTTAATTATAAATATTACCAACATCTGGGAAGAAGACAGGCAGTTTTGAGACATCACCCCTCACATTTTTTTAGGGGGGCCACTATAAGTGACTAGCTACACTAACAAACTTTCTCCTGTTTGGTTGGTCTGCAGTAATACCCTACATTTAGCATTTTAATAAGCTAATATTGTTGAGGAACTACTCCTAACAGAAAACAGTTTTTTCCAGAAAACAGTTACTTATCTGACTGCCACCATAGGGCACAGTTGGTGTTCATTTTCTCAAAATCTCAATTTAGTACCTCTGCACTTGCCCTTTTTTCAATGGAAACTTCTCAGATCTCTGCCTTTTTCTCTTCCACACCTGCATTCCCTCTCTTTGGAATTACTGTAAAATGAAGTATTTCTTCTATTTGGGAAAATAAAATATTTAAAAAATATATAACTGCAAATTTTCTACAACACATAAAAAGTGAATTACCCCATTAATGTAATTCTCATCCCTTAATGTCCTGGGGTAGGTATATACAGAAGCAGTTTCTGGGTTTGGTGTCTGTTGTGACTTTTACTTCTAAGATACTAATTTACAATAGAACCTGGCTTCCATCGGATTCATAACAGAACACAAAGAACTCTACAAGCTCTTTACATACTCCAACTTTACAGAATGTAGAGACACTCTAACTCTTCATATCGTATGCCTATGCCTTTTAAAAACATAGAGTAGATAAATATATAAATACAATGTCGTGACTGCTTACCCTTCTTTTCTGCTTATGTAGTATAAATCCAGTAAGCTACCAAATTCAGTTGGATCATTTAATGGATGTGGAACCAGTACCTGTTTTAATATAAACAAAACAAACATTTTTTCTTACAAAACATCAAACTAACATAGGGAATAGTTATATAGTAAGAAAAAGTGTTCTTTATTTTCTCATAGTTTGACATAAATAACATGCTCCAAAACATAACAGCCTTTAAAAAAACTAAGTAATTAAGTAATCACCACCCTCAGTTCTTGGTACACATGAACATTACTTGTAGAGTCCCAGCTACTTAGTGGCGATGATAGCTGTTTAAGATGCAAAGGAGGATAAATACACATATTGGCAAGAGATCAAGCTCCCAGTCAACCAGTGGGTACAGTGCTAAGAACATTTCAATGCTGACCGAAAAAAGTTCAGGCATAAGGAGGCAGGTTCACCCTGTATTGTGGTGGTGGGGGGTGGCAGAGCAGATCATGTTTTGACTAGTTTGCATTGCATGAGGCCTATACCATGTTACATTAGTAGCAACAGGTTTATTTTATAAACACATTTACTTTTGTAGTTAAACAACAATAGTAAGGTAGTAAGATAATAAGATAACTAAGATAATGAAACTTCTAAGGATTGTTCCATGTTTAACAACTGAAGGGACAATTCACTTAAATGGAACTAATGTGGATTAGAGAATAGTGAAAAGACGGTTTTCACAGCTGTACTAATTAGATTAAGTCTAAATCCCAAATCATCAAATAAATACCTGAATAGTCATTGATTAACAAGCAAAAGGAGCTGCATGAGAATTTGTGCACACGTACAGCCTTCAAATATCAAATAATGGCCAACATCTTGCATGGCTGGCAACTAAGGATTATAAAATAATCCATAATTTGTCCACTTTGAAGTTTTTAAGAGGTTTATTCTATTATTCTACAAGAACATTTTGTGTTAATTGCAGAAACTAGAGCTTTGGTTACCTGTTCTGCTGCAGTTAATCACTATGGTAAAGTTAAAAAACCCAAATTCTATTATTTTAATAAAACATCCATACCTGTTATAAATGCATTTAAAAATCAGAGCTGTCAATCATATATTGCCTGTCCTGCCTTTATGCCTCAGGCATAATGGCAGGGCAGTCAGTTACTTTCACTTTCCATTCAGCACTCCCTAGATGTTACTGCACACCTCTCTTTCCCCCTACCTCCTCACAGGCTATAACTGTGTATCCTGTGCATAGGCATCAGGTGCCCATTCTGGTGCATACACAAGATTTTGGGGTGATGCAAAACTTGCCTTAATAACTGTGCCCACAATATGGGCCCTGAATGCTGTGTTTGTGAATCCAAAAACTGAAGACAGCTAAATATAAATATTCTATATAGTGCAAGTTAAGTTTATTTTGCTCAGCTAACATGATAGAAAGGGTTTTAGAATTATTTCTTTGGGTTACAGATCCCCTGTAAAATACCCATAAATTGATTTCAGCTAAAAAATAAGGTTTAGAACTCTATAATGTCAAAGCAATGTTCACCAGTAACTGGCAAAACTGTAGGAGCTCATTCAAACAGCAGGATTTGAGAGAAAGAGTATTAAAAAGTAGATAGGGAAAAAATATGGGTGACTGGAGTGAGAAACAAAATATATTATTCTAATTGTTAAATGCCCATGTATAACAGTGGTAACAAGTGTGCCAGTTTGTAGCTGTACAACTGTGTATAATTTAGGTAAGTGGAGAACATTGGACTTGAAGGTTGAGCTACACAGTGGCATTTTCATCATTCATTGAGGCTTGTGATTGACTAAGTCTGGATGCATGCTCAATGCAGGTTATTGTAGCAATAAAGGAAAAAGGGTTTCTGGTTCTCTCTGCCAAGATGCCCATGGATTTAATTCAACTGTCCCAATTTTCTGTGCTTGACAATGTTGCCCATTAGTAAGTACACAAATAAAAACTAGAAATATGTAGACATTTATTCTGTTACCTGTAATAAAAGACTGGGCCAAAGCAGACAAAAAATTATTTAAAAATATCAAATAGAGGTCTAAATCATGAGAAAAATTATAAATCATTTTAACATACGAGCTGTTTTACAATAAAGTATTATCAATAGGGCAGCATTCAAAAAGCATAAAGAGAAGCATATGTCAGGAAGAGGAGTCATTAGCACTGATTAGAATTCTATGAAGGTATCAAAAGCACCTCCTCACACTCTAAGGTAGGATTCCGTTTAAGCTGTAAGCTTTGAACCAGGCTAAAAGCAATCTTTAAATGAGGACATCACTACCACAAGGACATACTCTTGACGAAGGAAACAATGTACAGTCAAGTTCTAATTCCAAATGTCCCTGGGAGATCATCATTTGCTTTAGAGACTTTATTATGGAGAATGATTCATCTTGCTTTGATGAAATGCAGATTTACATCTTTGTCACTTATCCGGTGCTTGTTAGAGGAAAAGTCTCATAAAGCATATTAGCTTTCTGAGTGTTTGATACAAGCTGCATCACTGAACAACAAACAGCTTCTCATTTCCTGTGGAAAGTGAATGCACTTTTATCTCATTTAGAAGCAGATTAAGTGTGATGAAAAGGTTTACATTTATATACACAACAAAAAGCACAACACAAAAGGCATCATTTTTAATTACCAGGTTTTTGCTCTCAGATATGGTAACTTCAGCCCAAAAGTTAGCAATTGACATAGAAATTGTCTTTCCAAAGTAGCCATCAGATGGATTCCCAATTATTCCAATTCTATTTAAAAGAAATGTAGAAGCAGAACACTTAAAACACTAAAATTTGAAATGTCAAAAACATAATTTAATACAATGCTGCTGCTTTAAACAATTTCATCAGACATGCTACCCACAATTCACCAATTAAACCAAAACCCTCATTTTACCAGCTTTAATAGCTTGAAGCAATTAAAGGGATTGTTAACCTTCCAAACACTTTTCATAGCTTAGTTATTTTTAGATAATACAACAAAAATAAATAATTTTATTAGTTAATTTCTATTTTTTATTTTTGCCCATTTTTCCAGTGAAGTTGAAACTTTAAAGGGGTCCTGTCATCTGGACATAAAAAGCTGCAAAGCTGCAATTTTTTCTAATTGCAACCATTTTTCCTATTAGCGACATATATTACATCCTCCATATGTCTCACTTTTACTTTTCATTCTGCACTTCTTAGATGTCACTGCCCTTCTCACATTTCCGCCTCACTGTATGGGGTATATTTATCAAAGAGTGAAGTAAGAGCTAGTTTCTAAAATGAAATTCCTCCACTGTCTATTCATTTCTAAGGCATATTTATCCAAGGGTTCACTGATAAATACCCTTAAAAATCCCATAGAAATTAAAGGAAGGTGGCAGAATTTTACTCTAGTGGACTGTGACAAGCTCTAACTTTACTCATGATTTTTTCAACAAAAGATAATGCCTTAGATCTTTCCCTACTCAGTTAAATTAAGGAAACTAACTCACACCCTTCTCAACACAAACATAATATCAAAATGACTGTTGTTAAAGAACCAGGCTTCCATCTGACATTAAAAAAAACATCACCCGGTGACTCTTGCTTTTTAACCTGGAATAGGTTTATAGAAGCTACAAATAGTGACTTTAGGACCCTGCCAACACCCCTGGATTTTTGGATACAATTTGAAACATTACTGGGGAAATAAGCATTTATCCCTCACCTTTCCCCCTATCGTATCTAAGATGAGGAAAGGGGTTTAAAAAGTATGAATACTGGATTTTAGAACTGCAACAGGGTCACATGAGTCTAGGAACATTAGAAATTCCTCCATCTATTTAGATTCAGTGAAAAAATGTTGATAAAATCTAAAGCAGGTCTGTATGCCTCAGCCGATAAAAAAGAAGTGCAATAGAACTGGAACAGATCATAGGTCAAATTTAAAACAGCCTCTTAAAGAGATACCAAAACTAGAAATAAAATCTTTTTTTTACATCTATGATAACATTATATTTGCATACTATTTATAATTTTCCCACAAATAGTATTTGCCCGAGGCAAAATTACCTATCTGATCCCCTATGTTCCTCTATGAGGGGGCAGCCATATTTGTGCAGCAGGAGTCCGTTAGCATTAGAAGCTATAACTGACAGGTTGATAAGGGACAGTCAGGTTGATAAAACAGTCAGGTTTAGGGGCTTCAAGTAACAGTTACTTACAAAAGCAGCGCTATCAGCAAAAATGTATCAACGTGACATATATGTAACTTTTAATGTACATTCATATTTTGAAGAAAAGTTTTTTGGTGTCAGTATCAATTTAATGTATCAACTTATACATGCATAAGCATGCCATAGTTTAGCAAAGTAAAAAAGTAATGCATGCATAGTCTAGGATTTAAAAATCTTGCAAATGTTCACATATTTTTGATTGCTTTAGGGACTGTGCATTTAACCAAGCACTTAGGGCTGGTCAACAGCTTACTCAGTTTTACATATTTGCTATACATAAAATTATGTCACACTGGACAATGATTAGGCTGATAAACTAAAAGCCTAAAAAAAATACGTAGCAATAGTCAAGTGAATGCTGGTGTCTGGCCCTAGGCCAGACTAGAGGCACTGAGGTGACAGCCCAGTGCAGTGCTATACTATTTGTAAAGTACATTTTACATTTGGATTTACTACTAGAAAATTATCTCCAAAAATAAAGTCATTTATAAAGAGGACAGTTAAATTAGAGCTACTGTAAGTCAATTAAAAAGGTATATATTTGGCATACTGTACCTTGCATATGCTCGACAAGTGATTGCTTTAACTTTAGGTTCATTTTTTAATGTAGAATAGTGAGCTAGCCACTTTGTGTAATCAGGCAGCCCCTAGTAAAAGATAAGTAAATGTTTCATATATTTCATATAGTGCACAACCCCATGACTATGTTCAGTAACTACATTACTGTGCAAAAACTGAAGGGGAACTTCACCTATATACTGTAACAGAACCAGTGAGCATAGAAGGATAAACAATTTTAAAACCAATGATCGTTAATTTGAATGTCATTTTCTTTCACTATGCAAAACAGTTTTTGGGTGCAGATACCCTTTAAAAACTACCTATCTATGTCATAATACTTCTAAAATGTATTCCAGTGGTAGGACCAAAGGCCACAGCTACACTAGACATTTTCTCCTTTTGACTGAAAGGCAAGGCATGGGCTGTTGGGATGCTTTTCATTAGTAGACACTGGGCATCTCTCTGAGATGCAAATAGGTGCAAATTTTACAGCTAAACAACCTTTTTAATTTGACTGAAAACTAAATCTTGGGGTAGATGCAGAGCCCAGTCCTTGCCAGCTACAGTTTACAGTCCACTCTACGTGCATGTTGCCGTTTTGTATGCCAACACTGACAGACTTTCTGAATGGTAACACCAGTCATAAATCAATTTTAATACTCACAAGCAAATTGTGTGTTAATGTGTATATTCAGAAAATTTGTGTGTATAACATTATACAAAATATTTTACTTTATCAGCTAAACATTATATACAATAACCGATTATACTAATCAGACTAAGAGTATATCCTTATTTTGTATAGATTCACCATGCTATGTCTTAAATTGTCACAAATGCACAAAAGGATAATTGGATCCTTTAGACTATGATCCTGAGAGGGTTGCATGCAAGTTGGCAAAGTTACAGTGATCCTCAGAGAACATCAGGGTGCTATTAGATAATGAATACATAAAGAATAGTGTTTTGCAGAGAGAGACTGCATAGAATTAATTATACCTTAAAACTGTGATTCTATAAGGTGGTATTCATATAAATAACATTCTTAAATAATACAGTTCTTTTAAATATACTTATGCACAGAAGGGCCTAATGCATTAAACCTAGGGCAGCCAAACCTCGGGCCTGGTCTGCCTTGATGTCACTGCCTCCAGGTAAGGGAACACTACCAAGCCTGGTGAATATTACAGAAGAGAAGTGGTGGGAAGGTAGAGGATAAGGCCACCAAGGATGCTTTACAAAGTGACAGCCATCAGCAATTTTAACTTTTCTTGTTATTGAAGACTGCCTTACATAAACAGTATACATATAATTTGCATTTGTGTTTCCACTGCCTGACAGTATAATTAATTGTGTCAATTTCTAATACGTAATACTATACCATAGTGATACAAACCAAAATACAACAGCATGCAGTTCAGTTTTAAAGCTCTAGCAAAGAAGGTGCTTACCACTTGCCCGATCAGCTGAAAGCCAGTAGGTAGTTTCATCCCATACACTGGAACTTTAGCAGTGTTTATAAGCCATTCCTTAAAGTAAAAAATAATTTTTTGTACTAATACATTATGAGAAGAATAGACAAAAATTAAGCATCTTTAAAGCTCCTGTGAACCTTTTTTGTTTTGTATACTATCATCAGAACTGATAAGTTAATATGGCATCTACACAGATAGAATTTAGTATCTGTAAGCATAATACCACTACTACATGCTCTGGAGAGGAGTGGATGGATGCTCTGCTTTCATCTACATCAGAAAGCACAATAGTAGATGAAAAATGAGCTTCGTAGACTTGGTTTCTTAGCAAAGGTAGCAACCTGTAGATATTTTGACAAAAATGGGTGCATATAATCTAGGGTTAGGTTTGTGCAACCATCATTTTTTACCCCAAAATTTGATGAATATAATTTAGCAAAATAATGATGAGATGTAGCCCTCTGCAATGATATCTTCTTTGTAAACACTCTACTGCATACTTGCAAAAATAAAATCAAATTAGAAAAGCCAATCACCTAGATTCGGGAAATAACATTAAGGGCAATAGCAAATTACTGAAATCAATATGTGTGCCCTTCCCATAAGAGATATTAGTCACCAATGAGACATCACACTCTCTGCAATTATGCAATACAATCCTATAAAGATTCACATTCCACAAGGAGAAATACAAGAAACGTTTTTTTAATGACTTACCATGTACTTTCCTAAAACTCTATCTGCTGTATCTGGGAACTGATTCAAAAAGGTTTCCAGTGTATGTAAGCTCTCTTGTTGAAAGCAATAAAAGACAACACTTGCCAATCTTGAGGAAGTTTCTCCAAGCTGAGGTTTTTCAAAAAAGTGTTTGATTCTGTTACAAGAAACGTAATATGTGTCAAAATGTAAAACAAACACACACATTCACACTAAAGCATTCCATCACATTTCTGCTGTTGGTCAATATATATGTATGGATACACATTTCCCAAAACTGAGCTGCCACTAAGTATAACACTGTGCTGGAATATCAACAGTGACTTTAATGCAACCTGAATGTTTT
Source organism: Xenopus tropicalis (assembly GCF_000004195.4). Classification (NCBI taxonomy): domain Eukaryota; kingdom Metazoa; phylum Chordata; class Amphibia; order Anura; family Pipidae; genus Xenopus; species Xenopus tropicalis. Next base: position 77,774,734 of record NC_030683.2, read on the forward strand.
GGGGGTTTTTTTTGTTTTATTTTAACAATGTACTGCTTGTTTTATGCTTGTGTGGTAGATTTACATTTTTTTCCACTTGATCTATTACAAACTGGAACTAAAGCATAAAAAAAGAAACAAGAACAGAATACAAAGAAAACATGCACTCTGTATATTCTAATAAACAATTTTGCCATCATCATCCGCATTACCAATGTCTTTCTTGAGCTGTTGACATTAGAAATGTCATTACTGGAGGGAGTGTCTTTCTTTGTAGATATGTGCCCTGGGGTCAAACGGTATGTAAGGCGGAGAATATGGTTAGTGCAAAAGTTCTAACCAAGGTAACCAGACCTCTGAGTATTTATCCGGGCAACCACGTCTGGTTTAAATCAATTTATATTATAGTAGAGCTTGGTCTCCTATATTCATCAGGGCTGTGGAGTCGGAGTCGGAGTCAATTTCTATGGGATTCTAGGGAAATCATTAGGAGTAGGAGTATAGATAAAATTGTCTATCAGTTTATTATCAGTTTAGTTGTGTTTTAAGTGCCCCTTCCCCCCTGCCCCTTCCTGGATGTATAAAATACATTAGCACAGTGCTGTCCAACGTCTGCGGTGCCGAGGGCCGGAATTTCTCGCGCATTCATGGTGGAGGGCCGCTAATGGAAGCCAGTTTTGACTACTCCCCCTTTTAAACCACACCCACTTCAAACCACACCCATTTTATCACAATGGTGGTAGTGCAGCTAAAACCCAAAGGCTTGGTCCTCACTGCAGGGATATCAACCATCATTCATATGTGAAAAATTATATTATGTCATATTAAGACACACCCTAAAATCCATATGACTCCTCCTTCCCTGTGGATAGCACAGCAACCCCCAGCATATAATTACACACCTTAGGGACCATTTAATGGCTATTTCCAACTGCTAACAAACTCCCAGAACAAACCCCTGCCAGGTTCACCTCCCACAGGCAGCATACGCTACCTGTGTGTGCCATACTCTGCCTGCCCTATGATGCCTGTGTCTGCCATATGCTGCCTGTGTGTGCCATACTCTGCCTGCCCTATGATGCCTGTGTCTGCCATATGCTGCCTGTGTGTGCCATACTCTGCCTGCCCTATGATGCCTGTGTCTGCCATATGCTGCCTGTGTGTGCCATACTCTGCTTGCCCTATGATGCCTGTGTCTGCCATATGCTGCCTGTGTGTGCCATACTCTCCCTGCCATATTCTGCCTGTGTGTGCCATACTCTGCCTGCCCTGCCTGTGTGTGCCATACTCTGCCTACCATATGCTGCCTGTGTGTGCCATACTCTGCCCTACTCTCCCTGCCATATGCTGCCTGTGTGTGACATACTCTGCCTGCCCTGCCCGTGTGTGCCATACTCTGCCTGCCATATGCTGCCTGTGTGTGCCATACTCTGCCTGCCATATGTTGCCTGTGTCTGCCATACTCTGCCTGCCATATGCTGCCTGTGTGTGCCATATACTCTCCCTGCCCTATGCTGCCTGTGTGTGCCAAACCCTCCCTGCCCTATGCTGCCTATGTGCCATGCTCTGCCTACCCTATGCTGCCTACACACAGGCAGCATAAGCCAGGCAGTACATACTATGTCTGAGGTGTGAACAGACGAACAATGGAGGTGATTGTCTATGAAGATTTTCATTCATCCAGGTCATGGTATATCTAGTATAAATAAATTTAAAGCAACTGGACCAATTTTACAGGCAAAAACATGGCTGTGCAATGGGTTCACCAGTTTCTCCCATTGTAGCAAACTTGTATATGGAGGAAATGGAAAGGAAGGCCCTACTCACATTCAATGGAACTACACCAAGTCACTGGTTCAGGTATGTAGATGACACATGGGTTAAAATCAGATCCAACAAAGTGGCGGCCTTTTCAGAACACATTAACTCAGTGGACAACAACATCAAGTTCACAAGGGAGGATGTCCATGAGAACAAACTTGCTTTTTTGGACTGTCTGATATCCATTCAAGAGGGGGGTATCTTGAAAACAAAAGTATACAGGAAACCCACTCACACGGATCAATATCTGTTGTTCGATTCCCACCATCCGCTGGAACACAAACTGGGTGTCATTAGAACTCTACACCACAGGGCGGAAAGTGTGACAACTGATACAGAGTCCAAGGACAAGGAATGTAAACATCTCAGAGGAGCA